>NW_024412427.1:19945581-20012406 GCF_014898765.1 Herpailurus yagouaroundi | reverse complement strand
AAAAAAAAAAAAAAAAAAAAAAAAAAAAAAAAAAAAAAAAAAAAAAAGAAAGAAAAAAGAAAACCTACAGAAACCATGATATTTAATGGTGGGAGACTAAATGTTTTCTCCTCAGCTCTACAACAAATCAAGGATGTCCTCTCTCACAATTCCTATTCAACATCATACTGGAAGTTTTAGCTAGTGCAGTAAAGCAAGAAAAAGAAAAGTAATACATTGGGAAGGAAGAAATAAATATATCTTTACTTAGAGATAATATAATTGTCTACACAGAAAATCCCAAAGGATTCACAAACTATTCCTAGAACTAATAAATGAGTTTTACATGGTCTCAGAATATAATGTCAACCTACAAAAGTCAATTGTACTATTATATTGCATGATAAATTGAAATCTGAAACATAATAATAATACAATTTACAATAGCACCCCAAACTGAATTACTTAGGTATAAATCTAAATAGGTACAATATCTGTATTAAAAAAACCCCTACAAAACACTAGTGAAGGAAATCAAAGAAAACTTATAAAATAAGGAGCTATACTTGCTCAAGGGTTGGGAGACTTAATATCACTATGTTATCTCTCCCATTTGATGTACAGATTTGATAATACAATCTCAATAAAAATTCCAGTAAACTTTTTTGTAAATATCAACAACTCATATGAAAAGTCAAAGAAAATTGAATAACCAAGTTATTCTGAAAAAGATGGTGAAATATGGAATAACGTATTGAGGAACTAAACATCTAAGACCAGCTCAGTTGACCTTGAATGCATAATAGAGGAGAGGTTCAAGTAGGGCTTGCCAAAAAAGGAAAAATGGAAAATAGAAATGCCAATTCATCAACGCAGATCTGTACTCTAACAAATGTTAAAGGAAGTCCTTTAGGCAGAAAGAAAATAAGACTAGATGAAAATATGAACCTACCCAAGGGAATAAAGAGCACTATAAGTAGTAACTATACAGAAAAACATATATTTTTCTTACTATTTACATCTCTTTAAAGATACTGGCTTTTCAAACAAAAATAGTGTCTGTTGTGGGGGTATAACATGTATAGGTAAAATGTGTGATAACAGCATAAAGCATGGGAGGGGAGAAATAGAAGAATTATAAGATTTTTATACTATACCTAGAGTAGCATAAAATATTTTGAAGGTAAAGATGTGTTACTATAAACCCTAAAGCAACCACTAAAAAAAAAAGTTATAGCTAAGGAGGCAGCAAAGGATATTTTTTTTTAAAAAGAATGCATACTGTGTGATTCCATTTATATACAATTCTAGGAAAAGCTAACTAATGTAGAGAGGCAGAAAAAAGATCAGGGGTTGCTTTACAGGGTGTCTGGAAAAGAGCTGGAAGAAAGGCATTACAAACAGCCATGAGGAAACTTTTAGGGTTGACAGATATGTTCACTCTTGATTGTAAAGTAGTTTCATGTATGCATAAGAAAAAAATTGGAATCCAAACACTGAAGGGGTTTAAAAAAATCACAGTATGTGTTTTTAACCATAACGTACTAGTGTTTGTAATAAACCTCTCTTGTTGTTGGTACCAAATGGCTCCCTTTGCAACTCTTCAGTGTGACACCTGCACTTCCTCCTGCTGAATGGCAATCCATTTTGACGAACACCTGAGTAACAGTTCAGGAGTCCTTTTGCAGGCTCAATAGAACAAAGCTGGATTCCCAGACAATATTCTAATAAGGCTTTTAAGATTCCAAATACAGTCTGTTTACCTTGTAACTCACTCGGATGAGAATTAATGTTTTGGCCACAACCACCTGAAGTTTGCTTGAGGCTAAAGTTCCACCAGCCTGTGTTTGGAGGAAGCATTTGAGGCCTGCTAAATATAGGTAATAAGGAATTATCGACTGGATTTCTCATGAAAATATAAAAAGAACCAAAACAGAAAATATGAAGACAAATATACATGGTTCACAGAGCTAGAGGAAAGAAAACAAAGCAACCAATTCAGTTCAACAAAAAAAGATGGTTGGCTTTTCCAGAGGCTGTAAGAGACACTACTGAGAAGAACTGTGTTTCCTAGGTAGAACCAGAGTTAAAAACCTTTATCTTCTGAGTGATGTGGATATAAAACATGGGTAGCATGTGGGTACACTTTGAAAAGGAAGGAGAAGGAAGGAGTGCTGAACTCCTGAGATTTAAGAATGACACAATAAGAATCAAATGGGTCCCTAATTCTATAACTGTGAAAGAAAAACAATACCTCCCTCCCCAAATAAAGGCATTCTCATATGTCCTAGGATGATACAATGCAGAAGTCCTTCTGCTGCTGCCAGTATGTTTATATATAATAACTTTGATTTGCAGCGAGTCACTAATCTTTCTGAGTTACTGTCTCTCCATGTATAAAATAAACTATTGCCGTAGATCAAGAATTTTCAGTGACAACAATGGGCAGACATAGATGTGCACAGTATGAATAAAGCTGTCCAGATGATTGTGGAAACCACTGGACAAGCTGATTTTTTATGTACATTTATCAATAATCTACTAAAGATCTATTTTTCATCAACATTGTGATCATTCATTCTTCAGTGAAGTATAATAGCTTTCTTGACATTACAATAACACAGGTATTAGTATCTCCTTACTCCAATTCACATCCCAATAAATTCTTTGATCATGGTTTCCATCCACTTTATTCCATCCACTTCTCTAAAACCTTAATTAACTCCTATTTAGTTTTTACTCAGCCAAGACTAAACCTCTCTCCTGGCTTACCCAATTCTAGTTGCCAAATTCACAGCCTGTATCTGGACTTTCTAACCATTCTTTGTTTTACATGATCACCTATTTACTGACCATCCAGGAGGGCCCTTTTTTTTTTTTTTTTTTTTTGCATTTTATTTTTTTTTCAATATATGAAATTTATTGTCAAATTGGTTTCCACACAACACCCAGTGCTCATCCCAAAAGGTGCCCTCTTCAATACCCATCACCCACCCTCCCCTCCCTCCCACCCCCCATCAACCCTCAGTTTGTTCTCAGTTTTTAAGAGTCTCTTATGCTTTGGCTCTCTCCTACTCTAACCTCTTTTTTTTTTTCCTTCCCCTCTCCCAAGGGTTTCTGTTAAGTTTCTCAGGATCCACATAAGAGTGAAAACATATGGTATCTGTCTTTCTCTGTATGGCTTATTTCACTTAGCATCACACTCTCCGGTTCCATCCACGTTGCTACAAAGGGCCATATTTCGTTCTTTCTCATTGCCATGTAGCACTCCATTGTGTATATAAACCACAATTTCTCTATCCATTCATCAGTTGATGGACATTTAGGCTCCTTCCATAATTTGGCTATTGTTGAGAGTGCTGCTATAAACATTGGGGTACAAGTGCCCCTATGCATCAGCACTCCTGTCTTCATAATGACAAAACTCCTCCAAGAGGAAGCAAGTAGGTTCAGAAAATTCATTTAAAATCCCAGTGAAACAAATTTCATTAGCAAAAAAATATTTGTCTATAATTTAAAAACCAGCCTATCCTATTCTCAAATAACTATCTCTTTACCTTACACAACAGACTCCACAATTGTTCAAAGCCAATGAATAAGAAGGAAGTTGGGAAATCAAAGTACAGAGGCATAAAGCCATCAGATAAGTCCCAAAGCTCCGTCTGTATGTGTACTTCAACATTTCCCCTCAGGGTATGTTACCCAGGAGTAATAGTTATCTACATGATATATATATATATATATATATATATATATATATATATATATATATATAGTATCCACATATTCACATATGGGGAGGATAGACATAGATACAAACATATATAGTGTATCTCTCTCTTCTACTACACGCCTCTTGGGATTAGAAATCATGATATTCCTTGGGGCACCTGGGTGGCGCAGTCGGTTAAGTGTCCGACTTCAGCCAGGTCACGATCTCGCGGTCCGGGAGTTCGAGCCCCGCGTCAGGCTCTGGGCTGATGGCTCAGAGCCTGGAGCCTGTTTCCGATTCTGTGTCTCCCTCTCTCTCTGCCCCTCCCCCGTTCATGCTCTGTCTCTCTCTGTCCCAAAAATAAATAAAACGTTGAAAAAAAAAAATTAAAAAAAAAAAAAAAAAAAGAAATCATGATATTCCAAATAACTGAATAGTCATACATTGATAGAGAGGGAAGATAAACAAAGGCCTAGACAATGTTTCCCTGGAATATACAACACCTGAACAATGGATTCCTATGTAACTTTCATTAATTTGAATAAGCTTCTACTTGTATAAGTCTTGTAAACTCTTGAAAAAGCTCAAAATATCTGCTGCCTTGTAAACTCTGTATGGTCTCACACTTATTTTCTGCCCATTCTCTCTGGGTCACAGGTCCTGGAGAGGCAAAACCAGATCCTCACATGACAGTGCAACCAGAAAAGGAGATACAGCTAACTTTGTGTTCTCTTTGCTATATTGTGTAGATTTTTCTCCCTGTACTAGGGCTAGTGTAGAGTACCTTTGATCCAGATTGGTTTCACAAAATGATTATGAGGAAACTTAACTATCACACAGCCTAACGTGGTCATTTGATAGGGAGTAAACTGAGGAACAGAGGTTCAGATTATATGAAGGAGTAATGGTTTAAAGTTTTCGAAAGAGAGGTATCTTCCATTCAACCTTTCAAATGTGACTTGGTGCTGTAGATATTATAGAATGAAAGCTCAAAGCTCATGTGAATGTGAGCAGAGAAACATGTGTACAGCTGAAATAACTGTGAGACATAATTCTTCTACATCTCTCCAGATTGGTCATTGATTCTTTTCCATCACAACTTTTAGAATCAAAGCAAGAAAAACAGTGGACAACAGCAAGTATACTTAGAGCAACAATGGACAAATATGTGAATCAGGTAGTCTCAAGATAATTCAGTGCACATTTTTGTTATATTTAGAGTTCTTATAAGCCCTCCTTTACTCATATTTCCAAAACACCCATTTCCGAAATTCATATTTTATACAATTCAGCACAGATCTATAGAGAGCTAGATATACATTTCAATTTCAATTTGTGAATTGCTCTGAAAAGATTGCTCAGGCTGTGACATTCTGAAAAGATGTAGTTATGTTTTGCTCTCTTTTTTAAATAAAAAAATAATGTTTATTTATTTATTTTGAGAAAGAGAGAGAGAGGAGAGAGGGAGAGTGCAAGGGAAGCACAGAGAGAGAGAGAGGGAGAGAGAGAATCGCAAGCAAACTCCATGCTCAGCACGGAGCTGATGCAGGCCTCGATCTTATGACCGTGAGATCATGACCTGAGCCAAAATCAAGTTGGATGCTTAACCAGCTGAGTCACCCAGGCACCCTTCTTTCTCTCTTTTTTTAAAATGAACAAACAGTTGCACTTTGATTCTAGGTAGAACAAAAATGAGGCTTCTGCAAGGCCCTTTGCAGAAAGAGCTCACTTCTCTGGACTTACAGCAATAGCTGTAAATATAGATACCCTAAGAAAGGTGTGGGCATTGCAGTGGTGTAGTTATATGCAGTCTTTTTTCAGGGATGGTTGACACAAGGAAGCTCCATAATTGCTAGACAATGAATATATCAATTGTATCCCTCCTGGGATTTATAACTGAAATTCCACCTTTATATGGAAGATACCTATGTCCATCAAAAGAGCAGGATTCTTGTTTGCCTTTATCAAATGGTACCTTCTAATGGTCTGAAAACCTCATTAAGCTTTGTCTTTCTGTATTCATGTCACTCTAGATATAAGCTGGTAATTAACACCTATAGTATTTAAAACTGTAGAAAGCTTCACTGGTTTCCTTTTTTTTTTTTTAATTATTATTTCTATTCTGAAACCACATGTGGAAGTCATGGATTTTACCACCATTACAAGAAGGGGAACCATGAGATGATGTTTAATTCATGACTGAGGAGATGCAGGTCCCCTGAGCAGACAGTGTGTGTTTGTTAAATAACACTGTGAAACCCAGACATTTTCCTGTTTCAGCCTGTTTGGAAATTTTCAAAAATGATTTTTCCAGGCTTTGCCCATCCATTACCTTTAATAATGACTTTATTGGGATACCAATTATTTTCTTTGGGCCAGAGAAGAAGTGTTAAGCCATATTTCTCCTGCAATTTAAGAAATCTTTTTATGGATTACAAGTATGTTATTCTATATATAAGATGAAATCCAAAAAGCTGAAATGGAGAGTTGAGAGTGCTGTTTTTACGACAAGCCGAGAAGCTCTTCTCCATTTGTTTCCTACAAAGAAGGTGTCAAACAGAATGGGGGAATCTGCAGTGTTGATTTCAGTGTTGTTATTTCAATGCTCCATTTTGTGATGCCCACATAAATACAGCAAGAAATGCTCTGGAGGAGACAGACAGGTATCTAAGACATGATGTGTGCTTGACACTCTGTCCTTTAACCTTCAAATTCCAGTTTGATCGTATACCAATAAGTTCAAAAATCTCTGTTCATTTCAGTCATTTCTGCTAGTCAATGCTTGAAGCCTCCTCCTTGCTGGACCCACTAACTCACACTATCTTAAATATATTTAAAACTGAAACAGGTCAGGGATCTCAACATTTAGCATAAAAGTGGCTTCAGGAGGACTTTTGAATAGTTAAGAGTTGATGTCTGCTTGATAGTATGACTCTGGGGACATGGAAAGCCTGTGCCAACCCAGAAATGCCTTCACATCTATTCACTGATGGCTACCATCCAGCTAGAGGTTGGATCAGCAATTCAGTTCATGTAAGTGCCTGCTGAATTCAGAGAAAATACCCATGGGATAATTTATTTCGAAGAATGTTTACACTAGGGTAAAAAGGATTGAACATCTTTCTTTTTTTAAGAAACTTTTTTGAAAGGAAGAGGAGAGGTTAGGTAAGGATGTCAGAATATATAAGAGTGGGGAAATGAGAGAGGAGAAAACAGAAGACAAAGCGACAGAGGATGGGAAAGACCAGAGAGAAGGGAGACAGGAGAGAAACAAGAGAGGGGATGGGTAAGCAGTGACAGAAGAGGAAAAAGGGGGGGCAAAGGAAAGACCGATGAAGAGGAAGAGGCAGCAGATGGGACATCTCCATACAGAATAAAAATGCTCAGTACATGCCACGTGCAAATGGCTAAAGAAAAGTTTTAATGTAAATAAGCAGGAAAACACGTTTATAAGGGATGGAAGGTCTACTTTCTAGGGGTTAATATGTTAATGAAGAGCTTCACTGAGGAGAGGTTTCCAAAAGCTGCCCTCTCATTACTTCTTCTAGGTGGGGGGTTCAGAGAGATTGTTTTGGGTTGTTGTGTTAGTTAGTTAGTTGTGCCATGAAAAAGTACCACAAACTGGGTGGCTGGAATTCCAAGTTCAAGGTGCCAGCAGAGTTGTCACTGTGAAGGCCATGAAGGAAGGATCTGTTACAGGCCTCTCTCCTGGCTTGCAGATGACTACCCCCTTGCTGCCTCTTCATCATGGTTGTCCCTCTGCACACGTGTTCCCTGTGCCTCTTCTTATAAAGACACCAATCAAACTGAATTAGGGCCCATCCTAACTGCCTCATTTTTACTTTATCACCTCTTTCAAGACCTTTTCTCCAAACACCATTATAGTCTGAGGTAATGAGGGGTTGGGATTTTAACATATAAACTTGGGGAAGACACATTCAATTCAGCCCATTAAAAGATGCAGAGGGAGTACCAAAATCATCTAGAGAGAATATCTGGCTACACTTCCTCAGTCCCAATTTTTCTTTGATTGGAACTCAGATAGTGCAGATAGATCTGCAGATCTCGGGAAGCACATATTATTTATCCCATGACCCCAAATGTCTTCAAAGAGAGCACAGTGGGGTGGAAAGTGCACTGGCCACAAAGGGGTTGATTTTAGTTGTGGGTCCACAACCTATCATCTGCATAAGCTTATATTATTTGACTCCTCAGTCTGAGCCTTGGTTTCTACTTGGGTAAAATAAGTCTATTAATCACCTCCTACAAATCAGTGTTGGTCTAAGCTAAGTCTTAAATAAGAGAACATCCTTGATAAAATCTGAAAATGCCCTGAAAAGCCTTTGTATATGGTCAGGCTTTGAACAAATGGAAGGGATTATTATAATCAACACTGTGTATTTGATTTTAAATAGTTGTCCACTTAAAACACATGGAGATTTAAATAGAACCAACTTTAAATCAGTGTCTTTTGAATGGTGATTCAAAATAGACTAAATTCTCTGTGCACATGGCTTTTTCCACAAGGCATGATTATTAACTTTTAGTTCAATATCCAATAGCACATGCCTTTAGATTAACTTCTGGAAGTCACACATCTCAGTAGGGCCATATAACTTATGATATCAGCTTTCAGTTTGGCAAAATATTAAAGAATAAGACTGACTTAATAAGGATCTCAATGTTGATTTTTTTCCCTTTTTTTTGGAGCCATATAGATGCCTGAAGCAGGAAAAAATTGTCCCCAGCTTCCTTTTCTTGTATTTTTGGTGCCTCTAAACTCTAAATACCCAAAGCTATCACAGGCCATCAGAAAACGACCTTTTGATAATGGGACTCACAGGAAGCTATTCCTCTTAGAAATGGAAGCATTTTGGAGCACCTGGGTGGCTCAGTCAGTTAAGCATCAGACTCTTGATTTTGGCTCAGGTCATGATCTCACAGTTCCTGATACACATGGGGCTCTGTGCTGACATGGTGGAGGCTGCTTGAGATTCTCTCTCTCCTCTCTCCTTCTTTCTCAAAATAAATAAATAAGCTTAAAAAAAGAAGTGGAAGCATTTTGGAGAAGGCTGCTCCTTAGAAGAATAACCATAGTGATTAAATCAAGAATGCTGGAATAGTGGAATTTCAGGCACCATGGTGGGAAGATAGAGAAGATAAAACAGTAACACATTATAGAAGCCTAAAAATGATCCCTATGAGGCTGACACTGCTCTTTTCAACAAGAGCCCAGAAAATATCAAATTTTTAAAGCCTTTGTAGTTAACATATTGCTTTAGAAGTGAAAAATAATGTTAATTACCATTCCGTATTTAAAACATGCACTTAAAGAAAAGCACTAAATACATACCAAAGACCTTCAAGACCACAGTTTCCATTTGTTAATGTACCAAGGAAATGAAATAAGCTTTCCATTATCTAATGACACTTGTTAATTTGAGTCATTTTTCCAATAAGATTAATGAGGATAACTTTATTAACACTAATGTAGCAGAATAGATTAAATGTGAATAATGAACCAACTGTTTAGAAATAGTAAATAACATATATAATAAATGATATACATTACATATTATATACAAATATATCTTCTGGATATTTTCCTTTTTCAACATTTTCCTATATTAATGTTAATTCTATATGTAACATTTTAATATATTTAATGTACACCTTGCATATAGGTACATTTTATTTATTTATTTTTATTTGAGAGAGAGAGAGCACTAGCAGGGGAGAGGGGCAGAGGGAGAGAGAATCTTAAGCAGGCTCCATGCTCAGTGTGGAGACATGGGGCTTAACCCCACAACTCTGGGATCATGACCTGAGCTGAAATCAAGAGTTGCATGCTCAACTGACTGAGCCACCCAGGTGTCCCAATATAGGTACTTTTTAAAGGACTCTACATATGCCAACATGAATACAATTAATATATTATTAAAATATATTTAATTATGTATTTTAAGATATTGTATATTATATATTTTATACCTAATATAATATTGATATTTGTTATAATTTCTGATATAAATATATATTGTATTTGTATAATATGCATTTTGTTACTATAATATTCCTTTAAAAATATTTAAGTAACTAAAATATTATATATGCCTTACATATAGAATTTTACTTTTTTAGTTTGAGAAAATTATGTGGATATTAACCCTTTATTGGATATACCATTTGCAAATATCTTCTCCCACTGAGAAGGCTGCTTTTATGTTTTATTGATGGTTTCTTTTGCTGTGTAAAAGCCCTCTTTTTGGTGTGGTTCAAATAGTTTAATTTTGCTTTTGTTTCCCTTGCCTCAGAAGACATATCTACAAAATTGTTGTTATGGTCAATGTTAAAGAAATTACTGGCTTATGTTTTCTTCCAGGAATATTATGGTTACAGGTCTCACATTTAGGTCTTTGATCTATTTTGAGCTTATTTTTGTGAATAGTGTAAGAAAGCGGTAGAGTTCCATTCTTTTGCATGTAGCTGTCCAGGTTTCCCAGCTCTATTTGGTAAAGAGATGGTCTTTTCCTCATTGTATATTCTTGCCTCCTCTGTCGTAGATTAATTGACCATATATGCATGAGTTTACTTCTGGACTCTCTTTTCTGTTCTATTGATCTATGTGTCTATTTTTTGTGTCAGAACCATACTATTTTGATTACTACGTATTTGTGGTATATTTTGAAACCTGGGCTTGTGATATCTCCAGATTTGTTATTTTTTTCAAAATTGCTTTGGTTATCTGGGGTCTTTTGTGGCTCCATAAAAACTGTAGGATTATTTGTTCTGGTTCTGTGAAATATGTTGTTGATAATTTAGTAGAGATTGTATTAATTCTGTGGATTTCTTTGGGTAGTATGAACATTTTAACAATATTGATTCTTCCAATCATGAGCAAGGAGTATCTTTCAATTTATTTGTGTCCTCTTCAATTTCTTTAAACAATTGTAGTTTTCAGAGTACATGGGTTAATATCCAAAATATATAAGGAACTTATACAACTCAACACCAAAGAAAACAAGTGATCTCATTAAAAAAAATGGGCAATGGACCTGAACAGATATTTTTCCCAAGAAGACATACAGATGGCCAAAAGACACATGAAAAGATGCCCAACATCACTCATCATCAGGGAAATGCAAATCAAAACCACAATGAGATACCACCTCACACCTGTCAGAATGGCTAAAATCAAAAACATAAGAAATAACAAGCATTGGTGAGGATGTGGAAGAAAAGGAACCTGTGTGTACTGTTGCTAGGAATGAAAATTGGTGCAGTCACTGGAAAACAGTGTGGAGTTTCCCCAAAAATTTAAAAATCAAATTACCATATGATCTAGTTATTCTACAACTGGGTATTTACCCAAAGAAAATGAAAACACTAATTATAAAAGATATATGCATCCTTATGCTTATTGCAGTGTTATTTACAATTGCCAAATTATGGAAGTGACCCAAATGTCCATCCATAGATGAATGGATAAAGATGTGGTGTATATATATGTGTATATGTGTGTGTGTGTGTGTGTGTGTGTGTGTGCGGTGTGTGTGCGCGCGCGCACACACACACACACACAATGGGATATTACTCAGTATAAAGAAAAATGAAATCTTGCCATTTGCAACTACATGGATGGATCTAGAGAGTGTAACACTAATGGAAATAAATGAGTCAGAGAAAGACAAATAACCATATGATTTCACACATATGTGGAGTTTAAGAAACAAAGCAAATGAACAAAGAAAAAAAGAAACAAACAAAACCCCAGAATCTTAAATATGGAGAACTGGTGCTTCACAGAGGGGAGGGATGGGTAAATAGCTAAAAGGGATTAAGAGTCCACTTAACTTGATGATCACTGAATAAGTTTGAATCATTGTACACCTGAAACTAATATAACACTATATATTAATTATATCTGAATAAAACAATGTAAGAATAAATAATCTGGATCATTATAATGATCAATATAAATTCAATTAAGGTAGTAAACCCTGTAATCATAGTAATATAATAAACAGTTCACATATAGAGATTATAATCTTTTTATTTCTTTGAATAGTGCTGCATATATTCTATTCAAGGAATTTCTGATTGTAATAACTGTTTTTTTTTAAGCAGCTTTCTATGTGCCAGTACTCTTCCATAGTCTTCACATAAAACACAGAAAGGTTAGGTACTTGTTCAAAGTCTCATAAATAATGATGGATAAAGCTATTTGCATTCCATCTGCAGTAATCTGATTCCCGAAAAAGATCTAAAGTATGATCACCAGTGTAGTGAGGCCTTTGGGGGAAAAGTCTGCTTCATTCTACTAGCTTGGGAAGGCCACAGCCACTCAACTTCTTTCCGGAACCAGTGGAATGTGATTTAATTAATTTCTTTAAGTTGGAAAGGAATGCTGGGGCTGAGCTAGGCTGGGGTTGGGGCTAGGATGAAGAGGAAAGTGAAGGCAGGTTCTCATCATTCGTACTGATAGGAAGAAAAGATGGAAATCTCCGGGTGCTGGATAATCCTGATAGGAGAAAGGCCCTAGAATAGAGGACTTCTGTCTAAATCAATTAGAGCAATGGCTCTCAAATGTAATTCCAGACCAGCAGCATCAGCATCACCTGGTAACTTGTAGGAGTGCAAATTCCCATGCACAACACCAGACACACTGAGTCAGAAACTCTGGGCATCAGGTCCAGAAATCTGTTTTAACAAGCCTTCCAGGTGATTCTGATTCACTCTAAAGTTTGAGAAAAACTGATTAGAGAAAGAAAGGAGAGACAAAGTGGTGAGTCTTTAAATTGTTCTGGTAAGTAGGGATATGCTTTATTTCCACCTGTGACCCACTGAGTCAGAGTGAGGACTAACTGGCCAGGTGCAATGATGTCACCCAATTGACCAATGGCTCCAGACATTCCTGTGCTCCTTAAACACAGTTTCCAAGCACAGGTCCCTTTCTTCTCCCCCATCTTCCGTTATACAAACTGCCACCTTGTAAAGTACAGCAAACAACAAGGGGGATATGTAACACTGTCAGGAATTAAACCCAAGAAGTTAAAAGCCATCTTTTTCCGTGAAGTCATTATGCACTTGCCTCATTTCCTGCTGACTTTCTCTCTCCGGAATAGGAACCAGGAAATCTTTGAGGCAGGTGCAGTTATAACAGATGTTACAAAGCCTGAGACAGCTCATTGCTTCCCTTGTTTGTTGTTAACTGAATAGTTCCTTCACAGAAATCACCTTGGTTCCTCACAGAAAAATATCCCTTTCCTATCTACTACAGTGTATTTCTCCAGGTAACTGTACTTTCTTCTGGCATCCCACACAACTTCTTTGTGGATCATGGGCTGTTAGGTGGATGTTAATGTTTGTCTTGCTGTTTCTTCCAGCTCTCATAAAATGGCCTTGACTAGGTATCAGCCTCATCAATGCAAAATTTCAATGATCCAGGAAAGAATGTCTGATAAGTACCATGCATTAACCAGATGGTTTTCCTTTCAACTTCGTATCATAAACAGACAAAAGAAAAGGAAACATTTTCTGGAATGTAACTTTTTAGAAGGCACCCTAGGAGTTGATAGGCAGAAACAAAGAAGGCAGAGCAGAACTACTGTTCAGCATGGACTCTACCCACCAGCCTGACTCAGCTACCTAATGGCTATGCAAACTAGGCCAAGTTACCTCACCTCTCTTTTTCTGCAAGCTCTTAGTTCACAGGGTTGTCGAGGGGATTAAAACTGTTAAATTTTAAAAAGCTCTTACAAGAGTATCTGGAAAGTATTAATCACTTCTTAAGTGGCTGCTATTATTTTCTTTTTATTATGACTATTGACCACAAGAAATATGTCCAAAGAATGACCCAGTTCCATCCACCATCTTGTATTTACCAGGACAGGAAAATAAGCTAGTCTAGAGAATGAGAAACTCACATTTAATAGCTCCCCTTTGGAGCCAAGAAATAACCTTCCCGTGCTGCCCATTTATCCTGTTAATTAAGTTTTTATACACATTTCTTAACTCCTCACCTGGATTAGCTGATCCTTGAGAGCAGGTGCTCTGCATTAGTACTCTTTGTACAAACCTGAATACTAAGCACAGCAACTTTCGTAGCATACTGGACTTAATTTTCAGAAAGACATTTTCCAGCCAACCAGAAAGAATAATTACCCCTAAATCCTCACTCATCCTGGCATACTGAGGTTTTACTTTTGTTTAGGCTCTTTCTCAGGACACACCCTTGGTGCTACAAATGATGCTCACTATCTACACTGCTTGCTTTGGTGTTGTGATCTTCAAAATTACTTCCAGGTCAAACAACTAAGTGATAAAATACTTACAGGCTTCTTCTGGAGACACTATTCTAAATAAGTCCATAATTCTTAATAAGTCCATAAGCCCATGACATAGTGCTTGCCCCCCTTCCTCCCCAAATACTATAAGACTACCAGACTTAAACATTATGAAGAGATTGCTGGAGCAGTACATGGTCCAGCATGGAGTGCTGTGGTCATCTGGAAAATGAGAGCCCAAAGTGGGCGGTAACCATCAGAAAAGACATCATGAAACAGTTGGGAACTGAGCTGGATTTTCTACACTAAAAAGCCCGAAATTCCCCCATGTGTCTGAGGAGCATTATTTCACATCACATAGCACAGCCTCCCATGTCCAGGCTGGTTACAACAGACATTCTTAACAGGAAAAAAAAAATCCAGAAAGGTCTCATGTGACAATGACCAATAAAAACATATCAGCTAGTATTAAATGCCATAACTGATTCTTAATTAAATAAACCCAGTTAGTACAAAGAGCTTTAATGTCATCTTCTCACCAAATCACATAGCCTCAACTGTCCATAAAGGGATTTCACCTTTATAAAGCTTTATATTGAGGCTGCTACATTTGAAAATGCAAAGACTTTTTTTAATGTTGTAAGCTCTGTGAAATCAGGTATTCTATTACTCTGGTATTTTGCATATAAAGCTCTATGTTAATCAGCTTATCATAATAAACTTAAAGGCCTGTTGGAAATTGATGTGATCCTAAACCACTCATTTAAGCACCTGAAGAGGCGGGGCTCTATCTCATTTACCATTTTCTGACAGCACTGCCCCATACCAGGCACTTACTATATATATATAGTTTTTTGGGTTTTACTTATAACTTGTACTTCACTATCAATAATAAAAGCTAATGAGAATATCTAATACCAACCAACCATATTTGATAACAAAAGTTCAAGCTAGCCAGCCAAAACAATATTGATCATCATGATTATAATCCTACCAGTTTATAGCTCAGACTATGGTTTGAAAAATGCCTAAGTCTTAAAAATTGAGAATAAACTGAGGGTTGATGGGGGTGGGAGGGAGGGGAGGGTGGGTGATGGGCATTGAGGAGGGCACCTGTTGGGATGAGCTCTGGGTGTTGTATGGAAACCTATCTGACAATAAATTTCCTATTAAAAAACAAAAGAAAAGAAAAATGCCCAAGTATTTTCTCACCTGTGCCAGGATCCCCAAAGGCAAGTTCAGATGTTCTCTGATGTTCTCAGATGTTCTCTCTTTTACTTCAGATAAAATTTTGTCTTCATTTGTAGTAGAAATCTATCAGAAACAGAATTTGAGACCACCATCATGTCTCTGTTATATTGTGTGTGTGTGTATGTGTGTGTGTGTCTGTGTTATGTCTTAAAATGACAATATGGTGACTTCCAAACCTGACTTATAGAATTCCATGCAGAGCTTACGGTATGAAAAATTTAGTCATTTGGGCCTCCACCACTCACCTTCAACTGAATTGGAACTTCTAAAGGTTAAGGCAGACAGATAAAATACAAGACATCCAGTGAGATCTGAATTTCAAATAAACAACAAATAATTCTTTTAAACCAGGTACACCTCCTGCCATATTTGGGACATACTTAGGATAAAAATTATTCATTGTTTATCTGAAATTCAAATTTAACTGGCATCTCGGTTTTCTGGGGTGTTTTTTTGGGGGGGTCTTTTCTTCTTTTTAGTAAATCTGGGACTCCTACCAAGGGTAGCAAAAAGGAATCTGTATCATCTATAGTTTCCAAGCTAGTTCTGTTCAAATTGGTCTTTTATTTTTCTCAAGGTTTTTTTTCTTTGTTTATTCTTCTTTTTCAAATCCACACTTTAGACTTAGAATGAAGAGCTATCACACAAGGTACATATTTTTTAAAGTTGGGGAGTTGAGTATTATGTAAGAAACATTACCATAAATTTATTCATGATTCAAGGGAAGCATTTGAATTTTTTTCATAAAATGTTTGTTTCAAATGTCTTATTATTTAGATGTCACTTAACTTACACAGATTGTAGCCACCATTTTATTTTTATTCAAAAATATTTCCACACTATGTCTATTGTTATATGAAATCCATGGCCACCCGGTTTGGGTTTTTTACATGCCATTAAACACACAGCTAAGAAAATAGGATAAAAAAACACACAGAAGGGGGGCGCCTGGGCAACTCAGTCAGTTAAGCATCTGACTTTGACTCAGATCACGATATCAAAGTTTGTGGGTTTGGGCCCTGCATGGGACTCTGCTGACAGCTCAGAGCCTAGAGCCTGCTTTGGATTCTTGGATTCTTTGTCTCCCTCTCTCTCTGCCTTTCCCCGGCTTGTGCTTTCACGCTCGCTCTCTCTCTCTCTAAATAAACTTAAACACGCGAGCGTGCGCGCGCGCGCACACACACACACACACACACACACACACACACACACACAGAAGGAGGGAGTCTTTCCACCAAGATAAAGTTCTACATTTTCTCCAGTGGAAGTATCCCAATTCAAGTTTTATAATATGGATTCAGAATGAGGAAAGTGATTACTAGTGCTTCTTTGAAAATTACCCTAATGGAGAAAAAAGCAGGGAGGAACAAATGGCCTATTAAGGCGAGTGCAGTCAGATCTCAGGGAAGGAATTCATTAATCCCTGTGGCTTGTAATAGGGAGTTAGGACCCAGAGTGTGAAAGTGTCAGAGCAGCACCATGAAATCGTAGAAGGACTCAGTAGGTGCAGAGAATCAAGATTGTATATAAGCAGTTGCTGGGAACCCAGGGTCTGGGAAACACCACACATTCCAACACAAATCCCTGAGCCCAGGTACCATGGGAACAGCTGATCCTCCACAAACATTTGTTGATACGTGGAGATGAGATGGGTCCTGACATGCTGTCTGGATATTATGAGCAAGGTAAAGGGTAACCAAGGGGACCAGACTGATAGCATGGAGCTGCAAAAATCCCAGCCGTGAATTCAAAAGGGGTGCCTGAGCTTGAATATTCCTTTTGCCCCCAGCTAATATGTGTACTGACCTCTGCTAAGGAGCTTGGAAATATTTCTAAGTAATTTGGTTCCCATAAATAGAATGCCCTCTTCAGGTGTTATGTGAGGAGGAACTAAAAATAATTAGTGCAAATGATCCTCAGACTCTCCATCACCTGAAAGAGGAGAGGGAAAGGGAGAGAGAGAGAGAAGTGGAGAGGAGTAAACTCAGATGCCTTTAAAATAAGAAAGTGATCTCTACTGGGAGATGCTGGTAGGAAGTTTTCCTGGAAAAGTTTCTAATAAACTGGACCATTCAGGCACATTCCTCACTGCTCATTAAAAAATGTAATACATAATTATTAACTTCATTTAGTATGATCTGTAAGTGGTTGCTTGAGGAAATGTGTTGCAATTTGTTGTATATACCTGGCTTGGAATATTATGAAACATACATTAAAAAAATAGATACATTTAAAATGCATACTTCCCTCTTTCTGGCTTCTGAATTCAGTATCAAACTGAAATTCAATGAGGGGCAAATTTCATTTAAATTTGGCAAAAGACAGCTTTGGTTCAGGCCAAAGGGAAAAATGTATAAACAAGTAATAAAATCAGACTTCCTGAAGTGTTGAGTTGTGAAACTTTTGATGTACAAAAATACTGGGTATTTATTGGGAGTTTCAGTGATGCCCTCTAAGTACTGTGTGAAGTACAAACAGGAGGCAGAAATGGAAATCTTATGGAAAACAGAAGGAAAAAACTCAAGTCCCCTTCATTTTTCCCTCTTTCAGGAATAACCAGTAAGCCAGCCAGCCATGGGTTGTCTCAGCCATGCTTTGGTTCCAAAATACTTAGGGAAATATACTGGATAGAAAAAGCCATCATGGGGCGCCTGGGTGGCGCAGTCGGTTAAGCGTCCGACTTCAGCCAGGTCACGATCTCGCGGTCCGTGAGTTCGAGCCCCGCGTCAGGCCCTGGGCTGATGGCTCGGAGCCTGGAGCCTGTTTCTGATTCTGTGTCTATCTCTCTCTCTGCCCCTCCCCCGTTCATGCTCTGTCTCTCTCTGTCCCAAAAATAAATAAAAAACGTTGAAAAAAAATTAAAAAAAAAAAAAGCCATCATTTCAAGGTCACAGTATTTCAGTAACAAAAGGTGACCACAGTGACACACAATCATGAACAACTGGCCTTTGATCCATCTCACATGTTGGGTTCAAAGGTACTTATTTTGTGATATGTACGTGGATACAAACTTTTGGGATGTCATTTGAGTTCAGATGGTTCTTCAGGGCCAAATGTTCTCTTTCTCCCTTTTTACTTTCTCATCCTTTATAATTTCCTTTCTGGACAAATACTTTATAAGCTATCATGTTTTCTCTCAAATTACTAAAATCAGAATTGAAAGCAAGGACAGTACTACCAAATCTATAGAAATGAAAACAATATAAGAGAGTACTATGAAAAACTGTAGGCTAATGCATTGGGTAACCTAGATGAAATGGATAAATTCCTAGAAATATACCAAGACTGAATAGAAATAGAAATAGAAAATAAGAACAGACTCATGGTTAGTTAGGAGATTGAATCAATAATCAAGAATCTTTCAACAAAGAAAAGATCTAGACTTGATGGTTTCATTAGTGAATTTTACTTAACATTTATGTAAAGAAGAACTAACACCAATCCCTCCTCAGTCTTTTCCAGAACTTGAGCAGAAGGGATGGATCCCTAACTCACTCTGTGAGGCTAGCATTGCCCTAATACCAAAGGCACACAAAGACAGTACAAGGAAAGAAAACGGAAGACCAATATATTATAAATATTGATGTAAAAAATCCTCAACCAAATATATAACACTTAATGTGACAGCATATGAAAGCAATTATCACCAGGACAATGTGGAATCTATTCCTGGAATGTAAGGAAGATTCAACATACAAAAATAAATCAATGTAATATATAACATTAATAGAATGTAGGAAAAACACTGTAATATCATCTCAGTAGATACAGAAAAAGCAATTGACAAAATTCGATACCTTTTTTATGATTAAAAAAAGGCTCAGCAAATTAGGAATAGAAAGAGACTATCTCAACATAATACAGGTAATTTCTGAAAAACTCACAGCTAACGTTATATTTAATGTTGAAGGACTAAAAGCTTTTCCTCTAACATAAGGGAGAAAATAAAAACATAGATGTCTCCTTTTATCACTTCTAGTTAAATGAGTATTGGAGGTACTAACCAGAATAATTAGTCAAGGAAAAGGAATAAATGACATTCAAACTGGAAAGGAAGAAGTAAAATTATCTCTGTTCACAGATGACATGATTTTATATGTAGAAAAAACACACATGCAGCACACATAACTGTTAGAATGAATAAACAAATTCAGCAATGTAGCAGGATTCAAGATCAACAAAAAAAATCAGTTGCATTTGTATATTGATGAACAATCTGAACATTCAGAAAAGAAATGATGAATAATCTGAAAAGAAAATTAAGAAAACAATTCACTTATAAAGCATCAAAAAGAATAAACTACTTAGGAATCAACTTACTAAGGAGGTGAAAGACTTACATGCAGAAAACTATAAAACACTGTTGAAATAAATTAACGAAGACATAAATAAATGAATAGACATCCCATGTTCATGGATTAAAAGACATACTGTTATTAGAATGCCAGTACTACACAAAGAAATCTGCAGATTCAATTCCATACCTATGAAAAGCTCAACAATATTTTATTGGCAGAAATAGAAAAACCCATCCTAAAATTCATATGGAATCTCAAGAGATCCTCTAATAGCCAAAACAATCGTGTAAAAGAACAAAGTTGCAGAACTGACACTTAGTGATTTCAAAATTTACTATAAACCTATAATAATCAAAATAGTGCATAATCAAAACTTGCATAAAGGAAGACATATGACCAATGGAAAAGAATAGAGAACCGATAAATAAACTCTTGCTTATATGATCAAATAATTTTCAGCAAGAGTGCCAAGACCATTTAATGGGGGGAAAGGACTCTTTCCAACAGTAGTCTTGGGAAAACTGGATGTCTACATAAAAGAACAAAGTTGGATCCTTACCTTACATCATATAAAAAAAAAACTGAAAATGGATCAAAGACCAAAAAGTGAAGTCTAAAACTATACCACTTTTAGAAGAAAACACTGGGAAAGCTTCATGACAAAGTATGTGGCAATGATTTCTTGGCTGTGATACCAGAGCACAGGCAACAAAGGAAAAGTAATAGATAAATGACACTTCATCAAAATTAACAACTTTGCATCAAAGGACATTGTCAACAGCTTAAAAAGACAACTCTCACAATGGGAGAGAATATTTGCAAATCACCTATCTTATGAGGATTTAATATCCATAATGTATACAAAACTCTTAAACTCAACAACGAAAAAGCAAACAACTTAATTGAAAAAAATAGGTACAAACATGAATAGACATTTCTTCAAAGAAGCCATACAAATGGCCAATAGGTACATAAAAGGATCCTCAACATCACTAATTATTAAAGAAGTGCATATTAAACCCATAATCAGATACCATTTCACACCCATTTAACATGGTTATTATAAAACAAAACAAAACAAAAAACAGAAAACGTGGATGGATGGCATGGATGTGAGGAAATGGAAACCTTTGTACATTTTTGGCAGGAAGGTAAAACTGTAGAAATAGTATGTAGAAACAACCACTGTAGAAATGGTATAGCAGTTCTTCAAAAAATTAAACATAGAAATGCCATTTGACCCAGCAATTCCATCCTGGATATATACACAAAAGAATTGCCAGAAGATACTCAAATATTTGCACACCAATGTTCATAACAGTATTATTCATAATAGCCTTAAAATGGAAACTACCCTAATGTCTATCAACAGATAAATGGATAAACAAAATGTATTGTATCCCTACAATAAAACATTACTGATCCTTAAAAAGAAAGTGAATTCTGATACATGCTACAATACAAATAAACCTTGAAGACACAGCACGAAGTAAAATAAGCCAGACACAAAAGGACAAACACTGTATGATTCCACTTATAGGAGATACCTAAAGTAGTCAAATTCATAGAGACAGAAAGTATAATGAAGGCTACCAGGGGCTGGAAAGAGGGGAGAATGGGGAATTATTGTTTAATGGATACAGAGTTTCAGTATGGAATGATGCAAAATTCCAGAGATGGATAGTGGTGATGGTTGCACAATAATGTGAATATACCTAATGTCAATGAACTGTGCAGCATTTAAAAATGGCTAATATAGTAAATTTTATATTACCTATATTTTACTATGTTTTAAAGCCTAAAAAAGCAAATGAAGGGTAAATTGGAGATCATATTCTGACAAAGGAGTCGCCAGTAACATAGGTAGATAGGCACACACTCATCTAAATGTGGTAACATAAAATTGCACATGCCCACCCCTCAAAATTTTATGCACATAGGGTAACAACAAGGAATGCAAGAATTGTGGGAAATGGAAAGGAAAGGGGAGGAAATTGGGAAGGAACCCTCAGGGAAAGTACAGCTAGAAAATCAGTTTGGGACCAGCTTTTGACAAGCCTTGAATGTCTCACTAAGAATTTTGGATTTCATCCTTAAGGCAATGAAAAGTTACCAGCTCTTTCAGCAAAAGAATGGCTTGACCAGACAAATGTCAGGAATAAAAAACTCTTATGAAAACATGGGGCAAGGAGCTAAACTGAATTCAGGAAACCAATTATGCAGAGAGGGAAAGGGAAATATAAATTTATGAGTGGGCAATTAAATGTATGTATGGAAATTGATTTTCTCAAAATAACTAGTGAGTTAAATCTTTCCTTTCTGGTATTTTTTTTTAATTTTTTTTTCAACGTTTATTTATTTTTGGGACAGAGAGAGACAGAGCATGAACGGGGGAGGGGCAGAGAGAGAGGGAGACACAGAATCGGAAACAGGCTCCAGGCTCTGAGCCATCAGCCCAGAGCCCGACGCAGGGCTCGAACTCAAGGACCGGGAGATCATGACCTGGCTGAAGTCGGACGCTTAACCGACTGCGCCACCCAGGCGCCCCATGGTATTTTTTTTTTAACCTAGAAGAGAAAATACCCACAAGTCTGAGGTTTGGGCTTTAAGCATAATCTCCATTCTTCCTAGCCATCGCAGGGGCATGGCCATTTCTAATGTTAAGATATGACTAACAAGGCTATGATTTCACTCCTCTGGATAGAGGAGATCAAGAAAGACAACAAATACACCTGCTCTTACCCCAAATGAAAGATATTCTTATGATAGTCTTTTATGTCATGCCAACAAATTAAAAAGAAGAAAAAATGAAAATATATAAACATATATATACATATAAGATTTAAAAATATGTCATTAAATCCTTTTGCAAAATATAATCTTGGATCCATGATAATTAGATTTAAATGGAAAAAACAAGACACTCAAGAAAAGATCAGGCTTAAGGCTCCTGAATATTCTGACTCTTTTCTGATATTTTTATTTACATTTGTTGAGACCACAGGTTGTTTCTTAATAGTTGCTTATCCCCAATTTCCCCTTATTCAATCTGTGCTTTTCTTGACACAATGGCTAACACTATTTTAGAGGGTTACAGCATCATGAAGACACTGATTGGGTCTATAATGTCAGAAGTATTCTCTTGCCACTGAGGGCAGATTGGAATTACAGCTGGGCTCAGAGCATGTCTCCCGTGGCCCTTTCCTAACTCATGTTAGCAGAGAGGAATGGCTCCTTGCCACATTTCCATACATCTGCATAGGAGCTTGGCAGCACCTATTACCTATCCCAAGATCTTGGCCAATTCTTACCACAGACAAGTGATAATGTATTTGGTTTTGAGAGGATGTGTACTGCTGCTCTGCCCATGAGGAACCAGACCATCATTAAACCCCTAATGTTTCCAGCCTCCATGAAGTCACATCATCAGGCCACTGTTTTATCACATGTATCCTTTCTTCCTAAGTTATTTTCATGTCATTTTTGTGACATGAAACAAACCTATGGGAGAAATAAAATCAGAAGACTTGTTGCTCTTAGAGAACTTTCTGATGATGGTAATAGTCTCCATCTCAATAGAGGTGTGGGTTACACAGTTGTTTGCATTTATCAGAATTCAGCAAAATACACTAGGGATTCCATTCCACTGCACTGAATTTCAAATTTATCTCAAAAGAAATATCAAAACCTACTTAATGATATGCTTGCTAAAGTGTTTAATGAAAAATATCCGAATGTCTGCATAAAGCAATTTACTTTGAAATATATAAACAAATGCTATGGGTTAATGAAAGAATAGAGGTAGTAATAAATGGATAGATACATGAGAAAGCAATATAACTAAATAATATTTGTAGAATTTAGGTGGTAGGTGTATAGGTATTTACTATAAAATACATTCAAATTGTCTGTATCTAAAAATGTTGGAGAAGAAGAAATTTTCATTCATTTTACTTTTCAACAAATAGAGGGGTGCTTGGGTGGCTCAGCTGGTTAACTGGCCGACTCTTGATCTCAGCTCAGGTCATGATCTCACAGGTGAGTTCAAGCCCTGCATGGGGCTCTGTGCTGTCAGTGTAGAGCCTGCTTGGGATTCTTTCTCTCTCCTCTCTCTCTCTCTGTCCCTCCCCTGCTCATGCATACTCTCTCTCTCAGAATAAATAAACTTAAAAAAATAGAAATTCATTTGTGTTAATAACCATTCTCTTTTTATAACACCAATGCTTCTGGAAAAGTTAAGAGCTTTAACTTTGTTTTGTCTCCTAATAAGCAGGACAGTTTAGAATAGAACCAGAAGTTTAATTGTTGTTGTTGATAGTGGTGGTGGTGGTGGGAAAGATGGTGGTGGCAGTGTTGACCTTGGTGGTGAATCATTGTGTTTAGATGATGTGGATCTTTGGGCAAGGTCAAGAAAGTATAAGTCAGTACTAGAAATCTGAGAACTCATAAAGCAAGATGGAAAAATTCCCCAAATCAATTTCACCCATGTAAAAATTTGCCTTAGGTTGGTCCTACTCATGGAAAAGGAGAGTGAGGGACTCAATGAAGGTTTGTGAATGAAAGAATTAATGCACTGATTCAAAGTTTCAAGAAAAAATTAGTAGAAATTCAAAAAACATTTTCCATTGAAGAGTTGATAGGTTAATGAATGACAAATGGATGTTAGGAGTTAATGAAAACAGGAAATATCCACTGAAACATTGGGATTTTAGAAGAAAGCCTATACATTTATAACCAATTCTCTTCTATTATCATAGAAAAGACTATCTCATTTGTCCAGTTACACCTGCCACTGGTGCCCTTAAGAAGTGCAAACACTAATGCCTCTAGGAAGGTGTCTAGTTAACTTGAATGGGCAGTGGGCCTGTGGAAGACAAGGGCCAAACATGACCCTCAGAACTGAAAGTCTGTTCCCCGACACAGAACACAATGCTGTTACCATCGTGGGCCCTCCAGGTCTCACCCTCAGTGGGAAATGCTTGTTTTGTAACTTTTTCCTCACATCTCCAAGTTCTCTTTCTTCATTTGTTGACTGTCTCCATGAAATGAATCCTCATCTCAGTTGTCTTTTTAAAGCATTAATTTAGAAAATGGTCTCAACTCTTTGCCTTCTAAAAATGTGCCCAAGCTCTCACACTCTTAGCAACTGGGTCCTTACCATCCACTCTATGCTAACTCTTTAGAACTTGATGACTGGGCCCACTTCTCCACCTACACTTTCTCACTGTTGTCTAAGTCTGTGTCATCCAACTCAGCAGCCATAAACCACAGGGAGCCACTGAGAACTTGAAATGGGGTTCATTTGAATTGAGATGTTTTGTGAGTGTAAAATACATTCTGGACCTCAAAGGCAGTGTGAAATCAAGAATGATTTCAAGAATGATTATACTGATTACATGTTAAATCATTCCTGTGATATGTTGGATTAAATGAAAAAAAATTAATTTATTTTGAGAGAGACAGAGTGAATGGGGGAGAGACAGAGAGAGAGGGAGAGAGAGAATCCCAAGCAGGCTCCAAACTGTCAGCACAGAGCCTAGTATGGGCTCAAATTCACAAACCATGAGATCACGACCTGAGCCAAAACCAAGAATTGGACACTCAACTGACTGAGCCACCCAGGTGCCCCTAAATGAAATTTATTTTAAACCTAACTTTACCTGTGTCTTTTTGATGTGGTTATGAGGAAATTTAAAATCACATGTTGGGCTCACATATTGAACAATATGATGTACCAAAGGTCTTTTCTCAGCCATTTTCTTTCTTGGTCTTCCTGCAGGATCTGACACTCTTAATGGCTCTCCAGTACCCTCCTGCCTTCCTTGAAATTCTGTCTCTGTTTTCTTGTTTGCTGCAAAGACCTACTCCTGTCTCCTTTCTTACCTTCTTGTCATCCCTTAAATCACAGCTGCTAGGAAATGGCAGTGGGAACCATACAGCAGGCAGTATCTCTCCAGAGCTGAAACGCTTGAATATTGTGTTGTATTACTAGTCATGTTGGAAGTAACCCACACCAAAGGAAAAGAGAAAGAAACCTTGTTACAGGTAAATTATCTAAGTTGCAAAAAAAGACAGGTAATAGCAAGAAGTGGAAGAAAACATAGAATGGGGTTTCTGTATTTCATATATACCCCCATGTTCCCTGCACAGAGAGTACCATGGGCTCATCCATCTTGGTGAAATGTTCTTCTATTTCCACTTTCCAACGGTCCACAATGCTATCTCTTCTACCAAAGCCTTTCCTTTTTCCTCCACACCAAGTGTGGAAGATCCTGCTCCAGATGTCAATGACTGAAGTGTACATTTTCTTTCACTTTAAAGACATTTGTGTGTGTGTGTGTGTGTGTGTGTGTGTTACTTAGCTTATGAAATTGAAAGTTCTTGGAGAGCAAGAGCCAAATCTTATCACCAGCCTCCAGGAGATGAGTAATCAAGAAGCTAGTGACCAAGAACCTCCCAGGCAGAAAGAGAAGAGAGAACAGCAAATTAATGTTATTCACATCATTTGCCCTCTCCATATTGATTCCCTCTCTCTTGCTCCCTTCCTCTAAATACACACATAACCCCCACATATGTATCTACATCTGTCTATATAGATAAATAGATTGATAGATAGATAGATATTGATAGGTATCTCAAGACCAGGACTAGGATGATATAGATGAGACATCTAAGGGCCAAAATTTAAGGCAATATCCTCAGGGCATACAAAGGGATCTAGTCCCAGCCTTATCCCTACGTATCTATATCTGTGTATCTCTCTCTGTCTCTTTCTGGTGTACCATTTACTGGATATATACACTCCTATGAAAATTACTTCGCCTCTCTACGTCGTCATTGGAGAAGTAATAGTACCTAACTCACAGTGTTCTTGTTCGGATTCAATGAATTATTGTACATAACATACAAAAAAACATTGCTGAACATATGTTCTCAATACATTTCACTATTATTAATAATCATTATTACAATAACATCAAATTTGATTTACTTAAACTAGCCAAGTTTTAAGTTGAAGCACCTGGAGTTAGGTGGCCCAAAATTAGTCTAGAAAATAGAGTGTGTTTATGCCACTTCTGTCCTTGCAGCAGTGAAAATTGGATTATACACTCTTTGAATACAGAACAAAACAAACTTAGTTCAAAAATAAAGTGTTTTATTTTGAAAATGGTAAAATCAAACTGGAAAAGTCTAATTAGTCCCATCTGCACTTATTCCCTCTATTATTTATAATATAGGCCATAGACTTTTTTCTTTAACAGTGATCAAATATTACAGGACCTCACAAGAGCTTAAGTGCTGAACTTTAATTTTAAGTCTGGTATTTTTTTCATGAGTATGGGAAGAATTGGGCAGAGAAATGCACTTTCAGCTGTGTGGAGGGCAATGAGGTCTGCTGACTTTATTTTCACTATTAAAACTTGTATAAAAATAACATTATTATGGCACAGTGAAACCCCCTACAATATGTCGAAATGACTAAGAAAAGAAAATAGAAGGAGGAAAACTTTAAGTGGGCTTGATTTTGAAAGCCAAATATTTTTAGAAAAATGTAATGAAACCTGCTTATGACTTTCTTACTTTCAACATTTCCCTACATCAAATGTTTATCTTTCAAAGGCCTGGTTTAGAACACACACACACACACACACACACACACACACACACACACACACACGCAGTAATGCTTTTTAACATTCCCTTTCCTGGTCTTGGGGAGGATATTATAAGGGATATGCCCTAACATTAAAACAAACAAATAAACTACCAATGGGAAAAATAGCACCTCATTTCTTAAAGGACTTAACCTGACCAAAATTGGGCTTCCCTGGGGTCTGCTTTGCCCTGTTAGACCTGTTCCAGCAGGAAATGGCACGTACAGGAACTTCAAAGTATTGCAGCACTTACTCTTTGGATTGCTGTTGTTGGGACCTAAAGAAAAACTGTTTAGGAAATGAAATTCCCCGTAGCCCCATTGTAGCCAGACTCCTAGAACATTCTCCATAAACCAGCAAAGGTTCCTTGGGCAAAGGTGCTATGCCTTGCCTGATAGCTCTGATTCTAGATACTCCCAAGTGCTGAGCTTCCCTAGATCATGAATGAGCACCTACAGGCAGAGTTATCTACTAAGGCTTAAAAATATATTGAAATACAAATTAGTGAAAGCCAAGGCACTCAAAGAGAGGTGTGCACCCTTAAGTAACAAAAACACCCACCAATTAATACCGGCTCATTTCAGACAATGAGCTGAAAGAACGCCTGGCGCTTGGCAGTAGGGTGTTACAGCAACAGTGGTAAGAAAGCCAGGAAATATATAATTAACGTTCACCACTTTCCCAAATACTCAACTCCAGTTTTCCTGTAAGCTATGTCCCAGGTAATCAGCAGATGGCGCTGTTCCCTGAGGCTCAGAGTTTGTCAAGAGTAGCCAGTTTCTTATTACTGGATTGTGTTTCACAAGGCATATAGGTAGAGTGTAAGAGGCAATAAGTCACCTTCCCTAAATGCTGGAAACCCCAGATTTATTTGCCATTAAGAACTGGCCAGGCAGTTTTGTTAACTGAAAAAGAAGTCCTGATAAATCTATGCTATGAAAAGCTTATCACTTGTCTGTGTTTAAATTGGCTTTCTCTTTTGACCTATGTTTTTAATATGGTTTCCAAATATACATTTGCTTTTCAGCCATTTGGTGCTTTCATGCAGCTCTGTGCTACTACCGGTGATAAGGCAAACCAAACTTGGTTTCCAGGGGAGGTCTGAGGTGAATAGACTTTTGATGTCACACACATGTGGAAGATGACTTTTGATTCAGTACTGACACTTGTTGCTAATTCAAGAATATAGCTTTGAACGTTTTTAACCACCTATTCCAGAATGGGAAGCAGTGTTTCCCATCAGAAACACCTGAGAAAGTATCTTAAAGTGACAGATTTCCAAGATTTACCTCAAATCTGCTGCATCCAAAAATTTGGGGGTATGAATCTGGAACTTGTATTTTTTAATCTCTTCATGTAGACTCTGATACTGCTGATCCATTACTTGACAGGGAGAACTTCTAAGCAATATAACCAAGTTCCAACAACTTAATGAAGAATATTATGATATTAAAAAAGAAAAAAAAGCTGGCAGGAAGCATGAGTAACTTAGCTCTCAGAAACTCAAAGGACACTATCATTCCTCAGACTACCTCTTGAAAACTTGCTTTATGAGTATGAATGTTTATAACAAAAGCCATTTATCTAAATAAACTCAAGGAAATTGAGTTTCATTAGAAAAATCTGTCAGTTAAAAACCATAATGCTGAATCATTCTTTCCTATGATGTTATTGAACTTTCCATTCAATATCTATTAACCATGTACTACACAACAGGCACTCTAACAATGAGACCAAGTCCTCATCCTCAAAAAGGGTACCTAGTACAGATTAGACAGTAAAACATAAGCAACATTATAAACAAGAAATTATAATATAGACCATATGTAACTGAATGTGTGGAAGAAACATAGAAAGAGTCTTAAGAGATAAAAAACAGTGATGCATTCTGACATGGGGCAATTTTGGTTTCCTCCTTAGCAGAAAGAAGTAACATGTTTTTAATACAAAATTATGAGTAGGAAGTCATTTGCTAAAACACAAAACAAACCCCCAAAGCTGCCAGTTATTTTGAATGGGTACCATTTCTGGAAAAATCCATCAAAAAAAGCTCTTGGACCACTAGGAACTTTAGGTAAGCCCCTCTCAGTGGTGTGGCCAGCTTCACCATTCTCTCTGGCTCTCCAGCCCCTTACGTATTGCCATGTACTTTCCTAAGAAGAGGAAATGGGCCAAAACTCAGGACACCCTGGGCTCTCTGTACACTGCTAGTTTTGTAAGGACCTGAAGCTCTGCTTGGTGGTCCTCTTTCAGTTTAGGAGGAACCATAGTGATAAGACACAAAATGATAAGCGATAAGATTTAACAAAAAAGGTCTTGCACATGTACTGGCAGTTGCTGCAATGCACTAAGTTAGGAAGAAAAAATGCACTCCATTTTTTTCCAGGGTCTTATCTACCTCTGATGTCTTTACAATTCTATATCCTTGATACTTTTATGTATTACATTTTCCCCCTTTAAAAAAAAAAAAAACAAGTTCAGGATGTTATAGCCTAGAGTTTCTTGAAGGACTTGTTTTTCTAGATTATGAAATGCTGAAGACGAAGCTTTATTTGGGTTGCCACTCCAACAATCAGTGGAAAATACTCTCTACAGAGAATATCAAACTCTAGTTGGCAAGGCTGTTTCCAGTAGAGGTATGGGATACATTTTATTTAAATGTTTGTTTATTTTAATGTGTATTTATTTTTGAGACAGAGAGAGACAGAGCATGAACAGGGGAGGGTCAGAGAAAGAAGGAGACACAGAATCTGAAGCAGGCTCCAAGTTTCCAGCTGTCAGCACAGAGCCCAATGCGGGGCTCGAACTCACGGACCATTAGATCATGACCTGAGCCGAAGTCGGAAACTCAACTGACTGAGCCACCCAGGTGCCCTGATGTTTATTTATTTTTGAGAGAAAGAGAGACAGAGCACAAGCAAGGGAGGGGCAGAGAGAAACAGAGACACAGAATCTGAAGTAGTCTCGGGCTCTGAACTGTCAGCACAGAGCCTGATGCAGGGCTCAAACCTATGAACTGCAAGATGATGACCTGAGCCGAAGTCAGACACTTAACCCACTGAGCCATCCAGGCACCCCTGAGATACAATTTTTGAAACCACTATATATATACACAAGGATTGTATAATTCATAGAGGATGGTTTGTCACTACAGATGTGTTAGGGTGGGAGGTTACATACAAGCAAGGCAGTGGAGAGGACAGAATGATGTGGTACTGGATTTGAGTTAGAGACATCTGTATCTCTCTCTCTCTCTCTCTCTCTCTCTCTCTCTCTCTCTTCAGTTTTCAACTTGTTTTATTAGGTTTGTTCCAAGGGTGAAATCAATAGTAATAAGGATCATAAAACAATCAAAATTTATTTTGATTGGCTCACAAGTCTAATCAGTAAAACCTAAACAATGGAAAATGTTAACACTAGTTGCAAAGAAAGTACTCCCAGAGTTTCACTGACATGGTAGCAAGCAGAAATAATATAAATGCAACAGGTGTGAACATTTATAACAGTACGTGTAACCTGCTCATTTCTAGACAATTCTGGCATCTTCTTGCAAACCCTTTAAATATCATTGCTAATGTCTTTGACATGTCTGAGCTTACATTTAGTTTAATATAGATAGACAATATGGACGTATATAAATTTTTTACGTATGTATATATACATGGGTTAATACACACACAAATACTTTCTTGAATTGTCAGCTGAGATAACCTAGAAACAGTCACACCTCAGAAGAAATAAGGACATCCAGCACCCAAATGTTAGTTTCCAATGCTATTCTCCAAAGGAACCGGGGATCCCTGGATAAATGGCTGATTATATGGCAACAGCAGGAAATATACAAAATGAGCCTGGAGCATCTCTTAGTACTGGAAAGTAAGGAAGTGTTAAAATAAACAAGAAAAAAAAAAAAAGATGGGAAATGCCAAAGGGGCACAAACATCATCTGAAAAAGTCCTCAATAGCCAGTAGTGGAAAAATTTGGGCAAAACCAAAACAAAATGGTATCGAATTATAAGACAAAATACAAAATAAATATGCATGTATTCATACTGATATGAATGAATGAATTAATGAATAAATAAATAAATAAATAAATAAATAAAGAGACTAGACAAATCTTTGTGCAAAGGAATTCCAAATAACTGATTCAGATAATCTGCCATCAAGGATGCCAATAATAATGTTGTTCAATGTATAAATAAAGGCCATTGAATCAAATGTAGAAGCATAATTACCATATGGTGTATGATGGTAGGCTTAAATATTGGCATCATGGATACCATACATAGTGTGTGTGTATATATAAAAGGTTATATTCATTTTTGTACAAACTATAGTATTGTATAGTATATAGTTATTATGCTATATAGCTAATATATAGTATAGTATAGTATACTAGCATACATATATACTACAACTGTGTGTGTGTGCACTATGTACTATGTATATAGAGAGAAACAGAAAGACAGAGAGAGAGGGAGAGACAGAGAGAGAGGGAGAGAGAATAGTAATGTATATGCCCTACGTGTCTAAGTTTCAAAACACTTAAAGCAGTAGATCTAATACATTTTCATTGAATGGAATTGAGTATTTATGGGAAAAAATTAACTCTAGGAATGTAACAATAAAATGAAGAGCAAAAACAATCTTAAAATCTATTGGAAATTAGGAAGTTCATACAATCAATTCTGAAACATATCTGGTACAAAAAACTCAATAACTTGAGAAAAAAATTTCAGATTGTAAAAATAAGAGAACAATACATGGCACGAGGAAAAAATAGTGCAAAAGGAGACTAGAAACTGGTGAATAGATACAATGAAATATTTTTTGCACTAAAAAGTACATATACATGCTACAAAATGGATGAACATTAAAAACATTATGCTGAGTGAAAGAAAACCACATATTGAAGGACTCCATTTCTATATAGAATGTCCAAAATAGAAAAATCTATAGAGATAGGAGGTAAATAGCTACAAAGGTCTCCAAAGATGTAGGTGGGATGGGGGATTTCAGGCAGGCAGGAATGACCAATAAAGGATACGGAGTTTCTTTTTGGAAGTGATAAACATATTCTAAAATTTATGGTGGTTATGGTTGCACAACTCTGTGAAAATACTAAAAACCATTGAATTATACACCCCAAATGGGTGAATTGCATGGTATGTGAATTATACATCATGCCATTTACAAATTAAAAATAAAAAAAAAATATTTGCAAGATAGCTCAGATCCTTATTTTAAAAGATCATGAATGTTAGAAAAGGCCTTTCACTTTAGAAACAGAGGAGAGAGGGGTGTCATATGCAGATGTAAATTTTAGAAAGATCATTTTGGCAGTAGTGTATCATATGATGTAGAAGCGGAATAATAAGACGGTATTAATATAATGAAACCAAATGTAACCAGGACTGCAATGGTTGGAGCAGAAAAGTGAGAGTGACATAGTGGGTACTAGGAAGTAAAACTGAGAAGAGTCTTATTGGGTGTGGAAAATAAGACAGACAGAGAGAAGGAGTGGGGAGGGAGAGACAGAGAAAGAGAAATTGATTTAAAGAGGCAAGTTTGAGTGCTGAATGGTAATTTTATAGTCCAATGGTATAGACAGATGGTATAAAGAATGGGAGTGGAAAAACATAAGAAGTTGATAGATTCTGCTTTGAATAAACTGAATTTATCAGGATGGGAGGTGGAAATGAAAAAATGTAAAAAATTGATAAGCTTTGGATAAACTGTAATTTTTAAATTGGGATGGAGGATAAAAAATGTAAGAAATTCATATATTCAGCTTTGGATAAATATAAGAATAATTTGGGTAAATATAAGAAGGATAGGTTTACTTTGAATAAATTCAGTTTTGAATAACTTGAGTTTGGAGTATTATGAATATATCCATGCCACAATGTCCAAGCACCTATGGAAACTGGCTCCATACAAGTGAAGGAAGGTAAAAAACAAAACAAAACAAAACACTAAAGACTATAGAAAAACTAAAAGAGACTGAAAACTTCCAGAATATCTCTCTATTTGAGGTTGTTGTAGATGGGGCCAAAAAACGTAACAAAGAAAGTTTAAAAGAAGAAGAAAATATTGATTATAGAAGCCAAAGAAGTGAGATTCAAAAAAACAAGTAGAGGTCATCAGCACAGTCAAGAGCAATGTTCTATAAAGCTGCTGGTGAACTCTGTGATAGCAAATCCAATAGTAGTCTGTAGATAAAGACAGAACTTCAAGGAATAATAGGAAAGGAGAAGTGTGAGTGTTGTTTGCTCTTTAATAGAAGCACACAAAGAACAAAGCAAAGGGAATGTAACATATAATGCAAGAAAGACTGTTTAGTAGCAAATTGATTCAGTACTGGCTTATTCTAGCTGTGGGGCCAAAGGAAAACAGGGTTAGGGCTGCAGTTTTTTCAATCATCTCTATCTTTCCTCATTTTGCTACCATGGATTTTCATCCATAAATTGTATCCCAATCCCCCTTTGTATCAATGTGTACCATCCTCTCTCTGTATGTGTTACAGAAATTCCTTTCATAATTTCAATTGTTCATTTCACTACACTAATGAGGGCAATGAAGCTGCAAAGTATTCAATTATTCACTCAAAAGTTTTTACCTGGCAGCTTTGGTATGTATGGTAAACTCAGCACTAGCTACTAGGGTTATGATGAGCAAAAGCTGACGTAGACTCTTCATCATGTAACTAGCAATCTAATACTGATTATAAGAATTAATCAACTAATCATAAAAATAAAGATAAAGTTACTATGGTAAGTACCACTTCTAATATACTAGACTATGGTGATTAATTTTTCTTTATTATACCTTTATCCAATGGTACTTATATTTCTTAGTTCTTCATAGCTTTCAGAGAATGATGCTGAACATCACTGAATTCTCATGTTACTCAGGTACCACTCAGAAACCTTGCATGATTTATCCAACATCACACAACTGCAAAGTTTGAAAGCCTGGCCTCAATGCAGGTGATCTGCTTTATAGAATTTTATCATCTTACCTTTGTATGTCTTTGAATATTAAAGAGACATCTGTGTGATCTATATGAGGCCTTGTAGAGGAGTATAAAGCAGGAAAAAATGTGATATACACAGGGAAGGAATTTCTCATGTTTTCTTGGCATGGAAACTTTCCTGGAATGTTCTTTGGAAATGCATTATTAAAATGCACACTGCTTATGGAAAGTATTTAAACAATACATTCAGATCCTTAAGCCACAGGTTTTAGTTGAAGAGTGAAATCACAAAAATAAAGAACAAATGAAAGCCTAAATCATTTTTCTTTGGAAAATGTTTACAGGCATTTCTAAGTCTTGTCAGCATGACAGTTGCAGTTCATGGACTTAATGGATGGAGGACATGATAAAAACGAGGGAGGTCAAAACATACAGTGAGTAGCAGATGTTGGATTAGGCTTAAAGAACTCAAAAAGGGGTTGAAATTCAGCTCAGTAGAGATGGGTTTAAGTTCTTAGGGACAAAGTGATGCAAAAAGTCAGGCTCACACATGGAAGCTTGTCAACAAAGCCCAGAAAATACCTGTACCGCTGGCATCACACTCAGGAAAAGATACTGAAGAATGTCCATCAACGTCTAGTGCTTCCATGATTTCAACAGTGATATCTATGCAGATGACTCTCCATCTTTGTCTCCAGCCACCATCTAGCTCTTCATCGCAAGATGCCCTACCTCAAACTCAACTGGACTCACCATTTTCTCTCTCAAGCCTATTACTATCCAAGTTCCTTAAGTTAGTTCCCACGTCATTCAAGTGTGAAGCCTTAGCTCTTTGACTCCTTGTAAGCCACATTCAATTGCCAGATCCTCTTGATCCTACGTCTATCTTTAAAAAAAAATTTTTTTAACATTTAGTCATTATTGAGAGACAGAGAGAGCCAGAGCATGAGCATGGGAGGGGCAGAGAGAGGGGGAGACACAGAATCCAAAGCAGGCTCCAGGCTCCGAGCTGTCAGCACAGAGCCCGACATGGGACTTGAACCCACAAGCAGTGAGATCATGACCCAAGCCAAAGTCAGACACCCAACTGACTGAGCCACCCAGGTGTCCCGATCCTACGTCTATCTTAACTCTGAGATGCACAACCTCCTTTCTATAAGCATGGTTGTTATCTTGGTTGGGGCCATATCACTTCTCACCTATTGATGTGATGGCCTCTTAGTTAGCCTTTCTCTATTATCTTTCCTTCCTAATTCGCTTTAAAACCTATTGTGAATGTACTCTTGATAAATGGTTATAATTATTCAGAGACCCCCCAAAAAAACCCTCAAAATTAACCCCTACTCCACATAAAATATATAATAAAATATATAAAATAAAATAAATATACAATATAAAATAAAATCCAAACTAGCAGCTTGGGATTCAATAATATCCATCCTTTGGCCTCAGTAATGTTTCCAAAATTATCCCCTAACCTTTCTCCAGACTTTGCACCCAATCTTGTCTATCTGCTATTTGATATGTTAAGTTCTACTTTTTCTTGTCAAGGTACCTTTCTGGATGGTTATTACCTCTATTTGGAATGTCTGCCATCCAATGAATATCTCTATGCCAAAACACTACCTATTTTCAATTCTATTTTATAAAGCCTTCCAAGTCATTGAAGTTAAGCCAAATGGACTCTTTCTTTCCCCAAACTCCCATAGCCTTTTATTTCTTTAAAAAAAAAATTATTTTGGTGGGTGCCTGGGTGGCTCAGTTGGTTAAGTGTCTGACTTCAGCTCAGGTCATGATCTTGTAGTTCATAGGTTCGAGCCTCATGTTGGGCTCTGTGCTGACAGCTCAGAGCCTGGAGCCTCCTTCAGATTCATGTCTCCCTCTCTCTCTGCCCCTCCCCAGCTTTTGCTGTCTGTCTGTCTGTCTCTCTCTCTCTCTCTCTCTCAAAAACAAATAATAAAACATCAAAAAAATGATTTTGGTATGTGTCTTAAGTCCCCCTCCTGAATTTTACCATTCTCAAGGGTATGATTGGTTCTTACCCATTCAGAAAGATCCAAACCACTATTTCAGTGTATGAAAGACAAGGCCACTGGTATTTCTGGACAAGTGAATATTTTACAGATTCAAACACCAAGTTCTGTAGGAGCTACACAGCATGCCCAAGGTCACACAGCTGTGAGAGGAGGGCCTCACTTCCAAGTCCCCTGACTTCTCCCTTGTGACTTTTGCCTTACAACAGCTGCCTCAAGTTGACCCACAGGTCTCAGCATATCCCATGGGTATTTTTTTTTTTTTTTACCTTTTAATCAATCCATATATACGCTTTCTCCCAGACATTGGTGAAAAACCAAATACGTGCACTTTTTCTGTTTCGTATAATGATGTTTTCTGCCCTCTAGGATCTCAGTTCCACTGAGCACAACAGTACTGCTGTGTTTTCCTTGGATGCCAACATGAAATTTAGCTGAACTCCTCCTAACCCCTTGCATCTTGGACTTTGGGCTGCAAGTCGCTTGGGTTTCCCAGTTGCCTCACAAGTACTTTCTGGTTTCAACCCGGTTGGAAATATTGAGACAAGAGTCTCTCTCAGAGTGTAGTGTTTGATCACTTTTACTTTTTTGAGTTGGAGGGAAGCAAAGCCTTTAAAAACAAATAAACAACAGTTAATCAAGCTTTTGATCCTCCTCAAAAGTTTGAACTCCGTTCCAGTTTGAGGCAAAAATTTAGGTCAGCTCTCATTTTATTTATTTGTTTCGAATTTTTCAAGGGAGCCGTTCACCTAGGACGCCCCAGGGCACAAACACAGTAACACACACAAGCACACATACTCACATACAATAACCATGTTATTTAAAATTCATCCACCTCTCCATAGAAGCACTGCAATTTCCAAACAGTTAAAAGTAACAATAACAATAATAACAAAACAACTCCAAAACCAACAGCATTTTATCAGCTCATCTTTCACTGGAACTTGCCCCAGTTGCTTTTGTGGTGTGATTTAAGTGATGATCCAGAAAGGTTCCCCTATCCTCAAATATCCCCAAAGTCATCCTATCATCTGATGTGAAACCCCCAACATTAGAAATGTAGCCCTTTGAATGGTAACATTAATCTCAAAAAATCCTTTAATGTCCTAGGAGAGGTATTATTAAGCCATTGACACCTCATTGTGAATTAGTTTATAGGAGATTAAGGAGTGAGTCATACTTAAGATCTTGAAGGAACTCCCCACAAAGACACTTGCTCACTACCGCCCAAACCCTTTCTTCTACAAGCCTGTATGTTCTACATTTATTCAGTGCTGTTTGCTTACCCAAACTGCCAACCCCTGAAACTGCCTAGAATTTGTTTAACAATTTAAGGCTTCACTTGAAGTTCACTTTTTGCATAAGTACTAGGATGGAATGTCTACCGTGTACCAGATCTTTACACTGCATTGTTTGTTTGCTTTTTTGGTGACTGTACAGGGGTGAGTGTGGGATAAATATATATCATATATCCTATCTGCCTAATTAACAAAGAGTTCTGTGACTTCCTCAAGGGTAAGGGCTGTGTCACATGCATCTTTACACATCTAATGGCCGATAGGAGTTCCTGAATGGGGGACCCTTATTTCTTGTATCTGCTTCAGTTCGGGCCACAATTAAAGCAGAATGGGGTGGTATTCTGGAGCTATTATCTGAGGTGCCAGTGAAACAACCAAGTGGAGGTAAGCATCAGTAAGATGCTGAAGGTCAATACATAGGTTTCTCCTGAGCCACATTTGGAAATAAATGAGTGAATTATATCAAAGCTCTGAAAAAGGTAGATGAGTATATGATTGAGGGCATAGGAGGAATGATAAGCAATCCAGAGCAAAAAAGTAACTTTCTTCAACAGATACAACAAACAGAGATCAAACTACGCAGAAGCAGACAGGTGAGTGGGTGGAAAGGGTCAGAAATTTAATGGTAGACTACATCAAGTTTCTCATAAAAAGGCTGCAAGGTTACATGATTAGAATGCAGTATAATATACGTGTAAGGGCCAAAAGAATAAAAGTAAAGTTTTGGGAATAGCTTCCAAAGGGAAAGGAAAGCTATTCACAGAGAAACAAATTATTGGTATTCAGTGTTGAGGGCTGCACTTCGCTGGGCACACACACATTTGCAGCAGCACCACAAAGCTGTATTAAAGGTAACAAGTAATATTTGCCATGGTAATTAATTTGTCCTGTTCCAACTCGATTTTGTGTGTAAGAGGTAAGAATACTAAATTCGCTGACTTCTTTTCATTAAACAGAACCACAAGTCTTCTATATCTCTCCATATAAAATGTATATTTAAGACATCTTAAGGGATCTATAGATTTCCTCTCCACCCTATCCTCAATAGTAAGGCAGGAGACAATATGATGCTGCATAAAGAAATAAGAAATTGGGAATTCAAAGACTTGTGCCATGGTACCTGAGAATGGAGATCCAGTTAACAAATGGTTGTAACAGACAGTTGACTCTTAAATAACATGGGTTTGAACCGCACGGGTCTACTTTCACATAGATTTTTTTCGGTAAATAGAGCATAGCACTATAAAGATCTTCTCTCTTCCTTATGATTTTCTTAGTAATTCTCTTTTCTCTACCTTACTGTATTGTAAAAATACAGTGTATAATACATATAGCATACAAAATATGTATTAATCCACTATATTATCGGTAAGGCTTTCAGTCAACAAACTATTAGTAGTTGAGTCTGGGGGGAGTCAAAAGTTAAATGCTGATTTTCAACTGCATGCTGGGGTAGAGAATGTGTTGGTGATCCTTAACCCCCATATTATTCAAGGGTCAGCTATATACTACCAAAGAGGAGTATAATGGAGATTGTGTCATACAGAATTGTTTGGCCACTGAATTTAAGGACTAAAAGAAACATTATAGGTCCTTAGCCTGGTAAGCCTGAACCAAGGCTGCACATTAGAATTTCATGGGAACCTTTACAGTAAAAATACCATACTGAAGTCTCACTCCCAGAGGTTTTGGTTTACTTAACATGTTGTGGTAGCCAGGGAACAATATTTTGAAAAGCTTCTTGGGTGATTTTAATGTGTAATCATGGTTGGAAACCTATCCCAATTCCTTCTCAATCTGGGTAATAAGATTTAAATCCAAAGCTATCAGCTATTTGGCCTTTAGGGCATAGCTAGTGGCAGAGGAAGAAAAGAAACCTCTCTTTAGCACAGAGATTTGGACACACCATAAGATGTCATGTATCCCCTGAAATGTGACTGCTCTCTACCTTGCAAGTTTCTTTTTGAAATCACATGGTAAAACAGTAATCAGATACTACTACACACCTATTAAAGTGGCCCAGATCCTAAACAGAAACTCCCACTTACTGTTGATGGGAAATCAAAATGGTACAGCCACTATGGAAGACAGTTTGATAGTTTCTTACAAAACTAAACATACTCTAGCCACATAATTCATTCCTCGGTTTACCCAATTGAGATGAACACTGATGTACACACAAAACTCTGCACACAAATGTTTATAGCAACTATATCTATAATTGCCAAAACTGGGAACCAAGATATTCTTCAGTAATTGAATTAATAAATAAATTTTGGTACATCCAGATGATGAAATATTATTCAGCAATAAAAAGAAAAGAGCTATCAAGCCATGAAAATATATGGGACAAACTTAAATGCATATTAATAAGTGAAAGAAGCCACTATGAAAAGGCTGCATACTGTATGATTCCAACTATATGACATTCTGGAATAGGCAAAACTATGAGACAGTATAAATACTATTGGTTTCCAGTAGGCGAGGGTGAAGTGGAGAGGAAGGATTAGGCAAAGTACAGAGAATTTTCAGGGAAATGAAACCACTCTGTAGATACTATAGTGGTAAATGCATGTCATTATACATTTGTCCAAATGCAGAATGTACAATACCAAGAGTGAAACCTAATACAAACTATGGACTCTGGGTGATAATGATGAGTGAATATAGGTTCATCAATAGTTACAAATGTACCATTTTTCTGGGAAACGTTAATACTGGGGGAGGTTGTATATGTGTGAGGGCGAGGGTTTTATAAGAAATTTCTGTATATTTTCAATTTTTCTGTGAACTTCTAACTGACCCAAAACCAAGGTCTGTTTAAAAAAACATATGGAGGGGCGCCTGGGTGGCGCAGTCGGTTAAGCGTCCGACTTCAGCCAGGTCACGATCTCGCGGTCCGTGAGTTCGAGCCCCGCGTCAGGCTCTGGGCTGATGGCTCAGAGCCTGGAGCCTGTTTCTGATTCTGTGTCTCCCTCTCTCTCTGCCCCTCCCCCGTTCATGCTCTGTCTCTCTCTGTCCCAAAAAAATAAATAAACGTTAAAAAAAAAAAAAAAAAACATATGGAAATTAAAAGTCCTAGTCCCAGAGAGAGCAGCCTACTGGGGTTCTCAAAAGATTCACAAGGCTTCTCAGGGCTTGTCATCCTACATCACAGTCTCTCACTGCTTCTTCCATAAGACTACTTTCCATATACTACGTGTGGGAAGTTCCATAACTGGTTAGAACAGGATGAGCCTTTCCTTCAACCATCAAGAGAAGAAGTGGCTGTGGAGTAGTTGGTAAGAACCGAAAAAGTGTTTTTACAATATTAAAACCTATCAGAAATATGAGTTACAATTAGGACCAAGAGTAATGGTTGCCATAGCCAGACAGACCCAACTTATTATTTACTGCCTGAGAGAAAGGGATGGAAGGAAAGTGTGAGGGAGAAAAGACAGAACAGAAACTCTAGAGAGGAAAACATGTGTGCTAAACATGAAATGCTTTTCATGCCCAACTGCTGCCTGAAGCCAGACCATCATTTACATGGACTACTATGTGGCTAACCCAGTTGCTGTCACATGAGTCATACTTTCTTCTCCAATGATACCCATATCCAAACTCTTGGATACCCATATCCAACAGAAAACACTTGAAATCTCGAATGAGTTGTGGTCTTTCTCCTACATGGCAATGGGTAGTTATGAAAAAACAAAAAGTCACATTACTCAAAAGTACTTACTTTCAAAAATATCCCTAAATACAATCTTGGAAATTGAAGGAGAAGATCAGCGAGACCCCAAAAAGATAGTGATGATCAAACCAACTTGAAATAAACTTCTTTAAGTTAGGGTGTTTAGTGGCAATCAAAGATGGTTATGTCAGGGTGCCTGGGTGGCTCATTAAGTTAAGTATCTGACTCTGGATTTCAGCTCAGGTTATGGTTCATGAGATCGAGCCCTGTGTCAGGCTCTGTGCTGGCGATGCAGAGCCTGCTTGATATTCTCTCTCTGCCTTTCTGTCTGCCCCTCCCCCATGAACACATGCATGCTCTCTCTCTCTCTCACTCTCTCTTTCAAAATAAATAAACAAAAAAAGATGGATATGCCATAAAGCTAATGAAGGTTAAGTTCAGGGTCCTTCACTTTATACAAACTCTTTCAAGGCTCAGAGTGTTCTCACAAAGTCATATGTGCTTCTCTTTTTTAATTTTTAGAAACAGGACATTTAAAGACATTTAATTAACATTGATTATAACTATTTGTTTCCTTTCCAACCTCTTTGTCACACTTCTCATGTGGAGTGGCACTGGAGTGCCATAAGGGTTAGGGGGATGGGGTTAAGAGATGGTTGAGTTGGAGGATACATTTACTTTGGGAATACTGAGATACATGCTTGCCTTTGCAGTTTGTTTCAAGCATTGTTAATGTGTGGCTGAATTCTGGTGTAGGAGTCACATCTAAGAACACTGGTTTAGTTCCCACACTGCAGGGCCAGAGGTCATATTAGGCCATAAATCTATCCTATGGTTTCTAGTACTGAACCTATGTACATAGTGGAGGAGAAATAAGATTAGAAGTGTATGTAGTCAGATGCTGGCCTGTGCCAAGACTCTCCCAATATTTAGTTGTATAAAACTATAGCTAGAATAAACGTGGAGTGGGGGTACGATTGAGATGCATCTGACAGTCAAATAATAAAAATATTATCTTATTTTCTCTGTATATTTTTCCATATATTTTGTGATTCTGGTGGAATTTATCAACTTTTTTTAAATAAGTACATTTTTATTATTTATTTTATTATCTTTTTTTAAATTTTTTTTCAACGTTTTTATTTATTTTTGGGACAGAGAGAGACAGAGCATGAACGGGGGAGGGGCAGAGAGAGAGGGAGACACAGAATCGGAAACAGGCTCCAGGCTCTGAGCCATCAGCCCAGAGCCTGACGCGGGGCTCAAACTCACGGATCGCGAGATCGTGACCTGGTTGAAGTCGGACGCTTAACCGACTGCGCCACCCAGGCGCCCCAATTTTATTTATTTTATTATCTTAAACAGACTCACTTTAATATTGTTCCTTGATTTTACTTTTATTTTGTTTTGTCCTTTTGGAGAAGGAAATTTTCTTCTAAATATTTTTCACTGCATAATATCTAAGACATTCAAAAATACATAAAATGTATATTGTGGAACATACAACAAAGGTTTATTTTTAGTTTTAAATAATGTGATGTGTGTTATAAACATGGCATGTATGATCATATGACATTTGGCTTTTGGTCTTCTCTCTGCCTCCTTAACTTTTTGACTTTGGGAAAGTCAATTAGTATAACTTTCAGTATTTTCCTTCTAAATGATCCTCAGCCCTCCCTACTTCATGGAGGATGCTTTATGGTCAAAATATTTGAAGAGGGGAGGAATATAAAAGAAAAGTATAAGTTATTTTTGTAAGTAGGATGGGATTTTCTTCTACCCTGTGACTTTTCTTCTTTAACCCTACTGGGAAGTGGTCTTTTGCAAAATAGACATTCTGCTCCAAGGCAGTCACATTAACAAGAGACGATAGGTAATCCAATCTTCAGATTCTGACAGACTTACTTTTATTTCCTTGGAGGATCATAAAGACACAGTACTGGCCCCATAATGTAGATTTAGGAACAATGATGCCTGTGGTCATGACCTCACAATATTCCACCAGATGGAGCCAGAGATTGAAGAGATGGCTGAAAAAGGAAGGGAAAGGAAGACCACTCCTCATCTAAGGATGGTTCCATTTGGACCCCAAAACAACTTGGAGTTTGGTGTGAGTTCATGTTAACCAAATAGACTATACTTTCTGGATAGGATGACATTTGCACATGCTTCAAGATATTGCAAGGAAGAAATAAAGTGATGCATTATAAAGATAACAAATTGGGAAATCATTTTATAAACTGAAAATACTCTACCAATATAAATATGTTACCATTCCTATTGTTAATATTTTTGAGGGATTTTACTTAGTAGCATTATATCTGAACAACAAGCTTAGAAATCAATCCACCATCACTCATTGAGCATGAACCAACAGGATGTGAAGTTTCAGAGAGGAAAGATAACTTATTTTTACAAAATTCACATTCCCTATGGGCTTATAGAATATGTCTATGTAACCCAAATAATCAGGATATGTTAAATGGCTCAGCCTCACATTAGGATCTCATTTGTAGAAACACGGGATATTAAATACAATAAAAAAGTACTTGCGCCCCTACAAGATTATTAAATGGGTGTACATTTTACCCCCTATAAGAGCACTTCTGAAAACAAATTCAGCTCATCTTTTTCTACAATTCTTGTATCTCTCAGGAGCTCTAGTGCCTCTCTTTCTCAACACTTCTCAGTCTCTCATTGAATTTCCTTCTTGATACTCTTATTCCAGGAAGAATATGTGTGCTACTCATACTGGGACACTCTAGGATAGTCAGAAACTTAGCAGTAACATGAAACTATTCTTTAATACATTTAGAAGTAAACACACAATGTCTTATGAGAAGTCTAGTTCTTCACTCTCTCTCACTACTTCCTCTACCCCCAACCCCCAAAAGACATCTAGTAGATAATTTCTAGTGAATAATACTCTCATCTTACTGGATTTCTAGAAAGGTTGGATTCATATAGGAAAGAACTCTGATACAGATTTTTTTAATTATTAAACTGTCTTCATTACTTTTATTCTATTATTCCTATTCCAATATCAGAATAGGAAATGCTACCAACTATTTCTGTGTGTCTGAGGTATTTGTTGTAGACAGAATCCAGGTGAGAATTCTGACATGGGAAATGAAACTTTGGAAAAAAAATGTTGAAGCAGGAGGCTACCAATGGATGATCCACCTCTAGACAGACAGAGACTCCCAGTAGATAACCTTTGTGACTCTGGAGGCTTCCAGAGTGGTTTGGTAATATAATCTCCTCAAAATCAAACTGAGAACAAAGTCACTATATGGTCTTTTTTTTGTAATCAAATCTGGTGGAACAGGTAATTTCTAGGTTTCTCATTAAAAATCCTATTTTATGTTCAATGAATAGACAATGATTAAACAATTATCCTGGTATCCCAGTGTAGCTTAATTCTGTTAGACTGAGAATGGGAGGATCATAAGTCAAATCAAAATATGGGAAAAAATAATAAGACCTCATTCTAAGCTTCTTCAAGGGATTTGGGAAAATCAATATAGCCAGTGACTTGACTTGAAAGTCACTTCCTTTTTTTAGATTGCACTTTAAATGTCCCATACTTATTCTTAGGGACTGTTGGCCAAACCACTGCCACTCCCACCTCTTAATAAGAAAGATTCCAGCATCCTAAACAGAAAGCTTTCTCATGGCAATTATCCTTAGGTACCTGTTACCTAGGAATTTGTTTGTCAGTTATGAGATAGTGAGGAATTTTAAAAAGGGATATTTAAAAAATTTAGGATTAAGCTGGATGGTAGAATGTCTATACCAATCATTCTAGCTTTCTCTCTCACAATGTGAATTATTTCAGCAACATGACACAGCCCTTTCCCTAGACAACCAAAATCTTCAATCTTGCTGTGCTGTTGGCCTTGGCATTTTAGATAATGTGTTCCAGCACTTTTATAATTGAAAATTTAACCTGACCCCCCCCACCACCACCATCTTTCCTTTATTTCCTTTAGCCCCTGTGCTACTACCTAAATTTCCAAAGTTTGAGATTTAGGGGGGAAAAATCTCATTGTAGGTAAAGTTAGGGAACAAATAGATAAATAAAACAAAGAAGCTTACAATCTATTTTGGGTGACCCAAAAAACATTTTTTAGAAAGTGAACAAGTCACTCTTACTCTTCCAGAAAGAAAGACTCTCTTCTCCTATTTTTCAACTCTCCACACAGTGATAAGGAAATTCTCTTTCTAGGAGGCACAAAAGGTAAACTCTCCCTTACCATGATTCTGCTATGAGAGTTGCCAACTCTCCTGTTCAGTACTTAAATGGCTTCCCCCATTTTATAATACATCAATGTAGCAAAAGTTGAATGTTTAAAAAAGCAAAAACTTGGACTGGAATTATTACAAACCACCATCTTCTTTTGAATCCCATAGGAAATAATTTGCCATAAAACAGGCTGGAAATTATCTCATGATTTAAGTTTATTTTTGCTGTCTTTTTCAAATATCTGTATCTCTCTCTCTCTCTCTCTCTCTCTCTCTATATATATATATATATATACACACACACACACATACATATATATGTATATAATCTATACCTGTATACATATACATAGATGTATGTATTTATGTATTTTTGTTTTGATTTTTAGGGAAAAAAAGAATTCATATATTAAAGAAAAGTTATCTGTGAATTATTCCACTTAGATTAGTATACTTGACATTAACTCTTTGGATTGAAACATACTTTTTTCAAATAATAAGTGGACTGTACACCCAAGGGTCAATTCAAGTAGCATTTAAAGAGGCCAAAGTTAACACTTTGGAGAGAGGCAAACACTTCTCCATTCAACAATCACTTGTTTGTAAACGCTGTCAGTTGCTAGAAATATGGCCTCACACATTGCCATCATATATGATGTATGAATATATCCATATATACATACATATATATTTCATTCTAAAATCCTCACGAAACTAAATTTTCTTCTTTCCAGAAGTTTTCTTTGGATTTGCTCATAATTTTCCAATCCAGAATTATGTAAATAAATTATATCATACAAAGCAATATGTTCAAGGAGTTACTACATTAAGTAAGCAAACGTCATAAAAAAAAAAAAACCTGCAAAAACAAAGTCCCTCATTCAGGTTCTTTTGAAACATGTTTATTCTTGGGAATTCATTCACTTTTTAAACCTTCTTACCTTTAAACTGTTTCCAAGCTCAAACAGCCCCGGAAAGAACAGATTTGCGTGAAGCTATACCACCCTGAGAGGATCTCCTTAAATTTTACAATTGTCAGGTGGGAGATAGGGGCAGGATTCTGTGTGAGCTAGATGGAAATCTGCAGCACACCTGCAGTAGAGGAGTTAGGGAGTGGGGCCAATGACTCAGGTCTGGATCAGGCGTTTAAACTCAGGATATGCAGGCGGTTGCTCATTTAAACAAATATAATAATAATAATAATAATAATAATAATAATAATAATAATAATAATAAAACAAAACAAGTCTTTGGCATAATGTCATTCAGAGAAGGAATGTTAATCCTTTTGTTTGGTCTGGAACTTTTTTTGGAACTTTATAATCTGCTTCCCTCCATTTCACCTTTAAATTGACCTGAACAGGATCCCTCTTCACTTCCTATCCTCCCTAACCCATTAGACCCATTAGCAGCTGTGCTCCATCCCAGAAATGAAAGGCTCATCCAGTATTGCTCCCTTACTGTCTTGCAAATGAAAGTGTGAGCCACAGTTGGTTTAGTGGGTCTCATAAATATCTTGTGTTAGTTCTTTTCCTTATATGGGTAGACCAAGACATATGTGGAAAGGGTAAGCCATTTCCCTCAGAATCTTAACTATATTTGGCTCTTCATGACAACCTGGTCATCCTGACTTTAATGCATTTGCTGTATACTTACATGACATGATACACTTTGCAAGACAAAACCCACCATTCATTCTTTGAAGAGAAGTATTGTAAAGTTCACTTTCCATTGAAACCAATATTCTGGTAACAACAGGCATTATCTCTTTTAGAAATACAGCACCAAAAGTCTCTCAATCTCTTTTTAGATCATGACAATGACCTCTTGTCAGGTTGAGGAAAAAGAAAAGCAAACTTTGAAGCTTTTCTCTGCCTCATTTCCCTACAGAAAAGTGATCAAATACCCTGCCTCATATCTCCTAGGAAGCATGTCTACAATAGATAGGGATTATGATTATATTGAGTATGCATCTACAATCAGGGTTCAACATGCAAGAAATAGCATTTTTAAAGTTTTTTCTTTAAAATCAATTAAATCAAGGCACCTGGGTGGCTCAGTTGGTTAAGGGTCCAACTCTTGATTTCAGCTCAGGTCATGACCTTAAGGTTTGGTTCATGAAATTGAGCCAGGCATTGGGCTCTGTGCTTGGGATTCTCTCTTCCCTCTCTGTTTCTCTCTCTCTCAAAATAAACACTTTTTAAAAAAATAATAAAATAAAATCAATTAAATCTTGCTCTGAGACTTCATCAGGTCCTGCTGGTAGAGAATATATCTTTAGCCATTAAAAGAGAGCCCTTCCTCTCATCTAGTGTTACCTAAGAATCCAGGAGGCTTGTGTGGTATTTGGAAAATGGAAGCCAGGATATGTCCCTGTCACTTCATCATAATCAATAATAATCAACCCCCTTGCTAGGTCTGCCAGATTAAATGCAGGGCACCTAGCTAATTTTGAATTTCAGGTAAGCAATGAGTAATTTTTAGCAAAATTATGTCACAAATATTGCATTGGCATACTTGTACTAAAAAGCAATTCAATGTGCACCAGAAATTCAAATTTTATTGAGTGTCCTATATTTTTATGTACTAAATCTTACAACCCTACTTGTTGCCTGAGCCTGCAAATCCTATTGATAAGCGTTGGTTCCAAACTGTGAAGGCTGTTCTGCCCCAAACTCAGATTTTGCAAATTCTAGGAGACACAACCCAGGCTTGTCTTCTATCCTCTTGGATACAACACAGAGTAGTTTTAGTTGGTCTTAGCTTCTTTAATGGTCACATTCTATCCATACTTGTCTGGGAGTCTTCAAGGTTTCCATAAAACATGTGCTTAGAATCCAGATAGCCCAAAGAAAACTTCTACTTTTAATTCTGTCACATAAACCACTCTGGAGACAACAAAGTGTTTGAGAATTGGAAGAGAGGAAAGGAAAAATAAAAGGGATCATAACGCAAATTAATATCTCAATATAGCTTTCTGACAAATAGCAATTTAAAGAGAAGCCCCATCTAATAAATGTGGACATCTTTCTTTTTTGTCTTTCTCATTGTATTTACAAAGCACATATCATAATTCAGTAAAAATCACAACACTCTTGAATAAACCACTGTAGAGTCTCTATATTTCATAGCTTTACAGGATGGTTGTAAGAACCTGCAGGTGGGTTGAAGCTGATGGGGAGATTGTACTTGCCTTGTACTGAGTCAATAAATCTTCCCATCTATCTAGCCTAGTTTTCTCTCAATTTACCTAGGGGGAGAATCAAAGTCTATCTTTTTTAAATAATTAAACTAGAACCATGCAACAAAATCATGGGTGGTGGTCTGTCTCAGTTGTGAAGAACATTTAAATTGGGAGTTGGGAAATCTGGGTGGGACAAGTTGGTGAACCTCCAATCATGTGATCTAGTCTTCTAAACCTAAGTAAATTCAACAAGCTTATAGAGATGTAATGGGGTAGTTTAATATAATGGGATCAGGCTAATTAATAAGCACTTTAATTATTCACCACTCCCTGATGGGTGGGAAGAATGTGTTTTCATATAGAAAAACCATCAATGTCCTTCACAAATGTAAGAAATAATACTCTGGAATTTCAAGACTTCAGAAGACCCTCATATGTCTGTCTTAAATAGGAGTGATTCATCCATGGCTTTCTCTGAGCGCATTTCCATTCTTGAAGGAAAAAACAGGAAGAAAGAACAGTCTTACTGTTTATTGTCCAAGTTCCTGCCAAACACTTTGCCTAAAAAATCTTTCTTTCTCATGTAAGGCCTGATATGCAGCTGTTTCTAAATCAGGAAACTGATCTACTTTCTTCTGATGAGTGGGAAAAGTACAAGATCACAGGGAAGGTCTAGGGATGGGGGAGATATTTCTAGGACCTTGAAACTGTTGTTAGAAGCTCAGATTAAGAAAATGCTGGCTTTCCCTTCCCCTCCCATTCCCTACTATTTTTTAAATTATTCTTTAAAAATAACTATTTACTCTGCATTCCATCAGAGAAACAGGATATCCCAGGGCCAGTGGAAATACATACAGGGCTCATATAGGTATTTTAAGATGTCGGAATCTAAGGAAACTATGTATATTTTAATTAGAACAGATTCAGATGCTTTGACAAGTCTTGAAAGAATAACATATGAGGCATTCCAGGTTTACCCTGAAGTCAAGCTCAGTATTTCCAGCCTTTGAAGTTGCTGATTTACACACATCTGTGATGGGCTCAGCTGGACCCACCACTTACAGACAACTTCAGAGTCACAGGCCCCAAGTCCACTGAATTTAAAGGGTCTGATAGAACAGTACTATTCATCCCAGTATGTACATTAGAATCACACAGGGAACTTTCCAAAAATTTCAATGCCTAGGCTGCATCCCAAATCAATCAAATCACAATCTCCAGGGGTGGTAGCCAGATACCAGTGTTTTTTAAATTTCCCAGATGTGAGGTTAAGTATGAGAATGAATGAATTTTAAAGCATCGATGGAATTAAGATTCATAATGGGCAAATCTTGACATGCATTCTGAATGCTTAGCTATGATGAGGCCTGTGGGGGCTTGTGGGGGTAACTAAAATGAAGGAAGACAACCCCCCAACCTCAGGGACCTAGGAACAAGTAAAGCTCCCAAGTGAGGCTGCCCTTTAAGCTCCTAAGAAAGCAATATGCTCTCTATACAAGATGGAGGGAGTATAGGGCAAAGAGTGACTGAAAGCCTAAATTTTCATCCCCATTCCATCACTGGCCAAACTATACAACCACTTAGGTTTTGGTTTTCTCACCTGATTAATAACAGAGGGAGTTTTTAATCAGTAACTCTCAACCATGGCTGCACATTATTTAGGGTGTTTTGTTAAGTTCACAGGCCCAGGCTGCACACTAGACCAATTAAATAAAAATATCTATGGCAGGAACTCCAGCACTGATATTTAAAAACATTCCTCATGTAGGATTGGCAGATAAAATGCATAATGCTAAGGTCATTGTGAATTTCAGATAAACAAGAAATAATTTTTTAGACCAAATATGTCCTAAATATTTGCATGGCACATACTAAAATATTATTTGTTGCTTATCTGATATTCAAATTTAACTGGGTATCCTGTATTTTTATATGCCAAATCTGGTAACCCTACACATGTGATTACAATATGCAGCCAGACTCATAGTATGGGCCCTACATCAGGTGCATCAGCTTCACCTAGGAACTTGTTAGAAATGTAAATGCTGGAGACCCACCCCACGCCTGCTGCACCAAAACCATATTTTAACAAAATCCTCAAGCACTCATGTGCACATTAAAGTCTGAAAAGCAATACCTCAATGATCTACCACAAAATTTTCATGAATCTTCCAACCATCCCAGCCAAGATCAGAAAATCTAGAAGTTGCTGCACAAATTAAAATGTGTCTCCAAGTTCTTCGAAGCTACAGGAATGGTGTGGTTACACTTCTGGCAAGAAAACTGGTTGCTTCTACTTTTCACCCCAGCCCTAAGCTAAAATGCCCCTACTCTTTTTGAGAGCCATGGGTTTGAGCTCATACTAGACTTCTGCTCACTACTTGACCTGCCCATGCCTGCTTTCTTCTTTACATAAGCAGAGCCTGGATTTTGACCCAAATATTGCTCTAGTCAGAGCACAGAGCTGGGCTGATTTCATCAGCCTGCCAGCAACCCCAAAATGGTGACTCAGACCTGACCTGTCTATGCAAATATACTCCTGCCTGTGGGGCAGGGCCTCCTTACCTTAGCTGATTAACTGGTCCTTCACAGACACTAAGGACCTCTTGTCTTTCAAACAGAAATACATAGATGGCATCTATCTATCTATCTATCTATTCATCCACCCATCCATCTATCTATTTTTGTTAGTGCTATTAAAATAAATTACTTTTAACCTTTCCAAATTTAAAAGTATAGCATTTCAGGATCTTCATAAGATGCCTTAAGCCTAAACATTATTATGCTCTAAGCCATAACTTATCAAACAACATTTAGCTACCCACTCTGATTTCAAGGTAAATCCAATTATAAAAATAAACACCAAGCCTTTTGCAATGTTCACACTACACATCACAAATGCATTTGTCTGAAAACATGTGACTCTAAAATCAATTTTGGTCTTCTCAAACATACCTACCTCTTGTTCCAATTACCAGGGTTTTGATCAAAACCTAAGTGTATATCACCACCCCATACCTAATATGAAATTAAATGCTTCCAGTTCATTTACAGTAAACTCACTAAGGCACTATTTGGTAAGTGATGTTTGCTGTACAAGACAGTACCATCCTTTCTCATACAAGTGTGTTAGATTAAAGTTAATTAAGAATTCAATCTAGGGGTGCCTGGGTGGCGCAGTCGGTTAAGTGTCCGACTTCAGCCAGGTCACGATCTCACGGTCCGGGAGTTCGAGCCCCGCATCGGGCTCTGGGCTGACAGCTCAGAGCCTGGAGCCTGTTTCGGATTTGTGTCTCCCTCTCTCTCTGCCCCTCCCCCGTTCATGCTCTGTCTCTCTCTGTCCCAAAAATAAATAAATGTTGAAAAAAAAAAAATTAAAAAAAAAAAAAAAGAATTCAATCTAAAAAGCAGCTGTTTCACTTGAACCCAATAAATTCAAAAGCATTCTAAATAAATGAAGATGTCCTTCAGGACTCAAAATCATTTTTCAATTAAAAAAATTTTTAGGATTCAGAATCTTATATCTAGACATGTCTTTAAAGGTCTTTCATTTTGTAGTTAGAAAAGAGAGAAAGATGACGGAGAAAATAAGATGACGGAGAGTTAAGACTGTGGATCCTCTGGCTCTAGTGACTTCCCCTATCAAGACTCCATGAGAGCCTTCAACGACTAAATTCACTTACATTTCCGAATCAAAATGATATGCATACTATTCTTGCTATAGTAACTAACTTCTATAGTATATTTATTAGCATAAAAATGCTCAAGTGGCTTCACAATTAAAAGATAAATTACTAGTGCTATTTTACAGCTAGCAATTTTCTCCTTATGATTGGGACCAAGTAGATGACCTAACTTACATTATTTTTCCCTTTCAATTTAGTATATTTGACAGTGAACTCAGTTCTTCCCTTCAGATCATGCCTTTGGCTGTGGAGTTCCTGACGGATGTTAGCTGGCTCCAACTTGCCCTCCTTGCTTGCTGAGGTGACAAGACCTCTTTGCCCCATGGGGACTAGAGCCATTCAAGCCAACACCCACACAGGGTGGGACTGATTCTCCCTGGACATAAATCTGCCAGATTGTCATCAGCTAGATCATCCCCCAACAAGGGCAGAGCAGTATAAGCAAGCTGAATCATAGATTACTTCACAGCTTATAGCTAATAAAATAACAGACTCAAAGGTTAATGCGATTATTTTCCTGAACTCAAGACCATATACTGAGACAATTGGTTAAAAAGTGAAAAAAGAGTATTTATAGAAAGAAACTCTTATATACTCAATAACTGTGATACTCCAGATTATTTGCTAAGAAAATAGGGATTAGGTTAATATATGAATAATACTCAAAACAAAACATATTTTAAAAAGTCAATTTAGAAAACTCATAGTAATACTTCTATGTATATATTTATTATAAAAATGTGCAAGATAATGTAAAATGGCCAAGTGCAGTTCTTTTTGATAGTCTCTTAAAGTGAAAACTGAGACATTCTCAAGTATCCAAATTCTTCACCTATATTTCTTAGATTCTCATCTCCTTCCTTCCCTTATATTTTTAACCAGAAATCAATATGGCCAGTTTAGAAAGAAGTAAGAATGTCTTGAGTGGATACCAGAATATATTAATCAGCCTGGATAAGGAATATTGTAAGATAGGAAACTCAATGTTTTCTCTATAAGAAGACCAGAGTCTAGAAGAGATTAACTGAAAACAGGAAATACAGCTGTCATGACTACGTACTTTTGACATTGAAGAAGATGCTTTCAGAAAAGTATATGACCCCAAACTTGCCTCCTATAAAATACATTTAACTTTCTCTGTACAATCTTGTCCCTAAAGTTGTGGCTGCTTCATTTCAATAAGCTTTAATTAGAAGTCATTCCATGCAATGTTGAATACAGTTCCAGTTCCTGTTGCTGAATAACAAATTAACCCCAAAACTTTGTGACTTAAAACATGCTCATAATTGTGTGGGTCAGATATTTAAGAAAGCATCTGCTAGGCAGTTCTAGCTTTGAGTCTTACATATGGTTGCAGTAGATATCACTTGGAGCTGCAGTTATTTATCTTCAGGCTCAACGGGGTTAAATGTTCAAGAAGGTTCTCTCATCTAGCTTGCAGTTGGTTATGATTGTTGGCTGAGATTCAGTGGAGGCTATTAATTACATGTCTACTACATGTGGCCTCTCCAGCAGGACAATCTCAGGATAGCTGGGGTTCTTACGTGGTTTCCAAAAGCAAGTATCCCAGCCGTAACACCTTTTATGATATAGCATTAGAATTCACACAGTGTTACTTCTGCCATATTCTGTTGGTTAGCTGGAAGTCACAGATACAAGGGGAGGAGAATTAGACTTTATCTCTTCATGGGGGAATGGCAAGGTTCTAGGAGAACAGGTGGCACTAGAGATATTATTATAGCCATCTTTGCAAAATACTATCTGCCACAGATGCTCATGCGAGTAACTAAAATAGAATGAATCTGAATGGACATATAGTTAGCAAGATAGATAGATAGATAGATAGATAGATAGATATGAAAATAGATATAGATAGGATTCGGTTAAATTATTTGCATAACAGCTATTGAAAATCTGCCTGTAGTGATTCCTCTGGGTTGAGCCTCAACTAAGATGCATTCCCCTTGTGACATCGATTCAACAAGAAGAGTTGGCATAAGCAATCAGGGAGAGATTCTTCTAGTCACAGGGTCAATGATCACTATGAGCATTCTGGAAAAAGTTTAGGAAAGAAAGGAAAGGAGAGATGGAGAGCCAGAAGGAAGGTGTGAGGGAGAGGGAAGGGAGGAAAAGGGAAAAGGAAGGGAGGGGAAATAATATCTAGAGACCACTTTCTGCCACCATCTGGCTTCCCTGAGGTGTCCTTTGGTCCTACCAGAACAACACCAGGACACAACAAATTAATTGAACAGGGACTCATGTCTCTATTTTTAATGATCCTTAGACATCCTATTTATACAGTGGAATCACATGTCACATCTCTGTTATTTACTCCTTTTTTCCATTAGCAAGTTTTTGAGTCTACTGTTTCTCCACTCCTTCATCTAGGTGTACCTGCTGAGACTCAACCCAAAATGAAAAGCCATAAATACAGACAGGGAACAATTCATTTGTTTTTATCCATTATCGCTAATATTTTAATCTTGATTTCTTTCCAGTTTAGAAGTCATGAAGCCTCACTGTTATGCTGTATTTCTAAAAAGATCCTTAAGAGTTAACTTATTTCTCTGTTTTTCTTTTAAGTAAATAGAAGAATTATTTCTATCCTGGAATTTTGAAATAATTTACCAGTAACATTCTTCTGGCCTGGATGTTTTAGAGGATACTTTGCTAGATTTCCTATTTTTAATATGTCCATTTGTTCAAACTTTGCATAGAAATAGACCAACTGTTTCTATACAAGTTTAACATTACCCTAAGTAATGATGAGAATATGATACTCTAATTATGATGAGATTAAAGATAATTAGTAGCTTTTGAATTCCAAGATTCATCATTTGTTGAATTTCCTAATACTCCCCACAGCGACATTTTAAAACATACGTATTTGTCTAGCATATTTTTTTAATGGGAAAGAAACTGTAAAGTTTATTTTTAACTAACTAGTAAATTGCAAAAATAAACTTTACCCTTGGATTGTCCTTGTTTGTAGTGTGCATATGAGGAAAATGAGGCAGGCCAAGTGGAGATGGGTCTGCTGGCCATGGCTTTGGCAGCATGGAACCTAGGACATAGAGTCCCTCTTGATAGGACTGTTGACCAGACCAACTTTGTTGCAAATGTTTAGACAGAAATGGGCTTTAGAGTAGCCACATCTGAAGACCCACAAGTCTGAGTGTTATACAAGGTACACATTCTGTTTTTGGCTTTGATTAATGTCTAAAAGAGATAAATCCAATTGACTCCTGTCATGTTAATGTTAATTAATTGCTTGTGGTGTCTGTTCATCAAGTGTGAGCATGGAAACCTGTTAGTTCACTTACCACAGGGGCTCAGCTTAGCAGATGGGAAAAATATTATTTTGGCATGTTTTTAATGGCAGCACAATTTATTTTTATCTCACTCTCTTTGGTGTGCATGAAAGGAGACTGCCACCTGTGCTTTGTGGAAGAGTGTCAATGATTCAGACAGATTAATTTACAGCGTAATACAGAACCACAAAAGATTGCTGGGGTAGAACTCACCCTTTGGTCCAGCATTGACATGAACTACAATTTTATACCATTTTCCAAGGCCTAGAAGACTGCATTTGGGTAATTTTATGCCACGTAGAATATCAGATCTACTTTCTCTTAATCATGGAAAGTAGGAATAAAGATACAGATTTGATTCCATATATCTCTATATATCCGTATGCTGTATAAATCTGACTCACCTCAGTTATGGCATTTGTAACTTCCTTCTCAAGATGTCCCTGGAAGCACAAGGGACATCTTGAATGATATAAAGGCAAATTCACATTTTCAGCAATAATACTTTGAGTGTAAGGACATCATTTTTAAAAAATCGAAAAGTGGACGAATATTAGCATTATGATTCATATGCTACTTGCTGCTGGAGACTTGGCATAGAATACCAATTATGAAAATGGTATGGTGCTAGAGTTCTTCTTGTATTATTCCACACACATTATATTTTGCAGGAAGCAGGTTTGACTTAACTGTAAATTACCAGGGCTTTTTGTTTGCTCTTTCAAAGGGCTGTTTGTTGTATTACCCAATGCTTTTCTGTTCTCTCATAGTTGAAATAATTAAGATCATTTGCAGTGCCTGGTTTGTTCATTTTGCCTAGTTACTTTGCTGCTATGGTCCGTTATGTCTACAGGGGAGCACCATTATTTAATCTGAACATCTGGAATCCATCATGTGTAGTGAAAGACAACATGTATCTTCAGTTTTAAGCCAACTTCATGATAAAACTGATGGATGAGCCAATGTGTATAGGTGAGGAAGATTAATAATTGAGATATGTATCTCATGATTGGGAGATCACAAGGGGACTTTTGTTTTATTTCATTTTTTACTTTATTCTGTTTTACTATATTTTATTTTATTTTATTTATGCATAGCAATCAGAATCTGACTGAGGGCAAATGTATCCTATTTGGTCCAGAGTCAAAACATTTGAAATGAAGAAAGAACCTACATTTCTTAACTCTATCTAGTCACAGACCTCTCTTTGTTGTAACTCCTTGATGGATGTCAGCAGGGATACTTTCCTGAAGAGTCCCTCATACTCTTGGGACCAGCTTCAGAGAATACTTTTGAGAGATAACAGGCACATCTCCCTCATGCTCACTTCTCTCCTCTCTGCAAGACAGCAATGTTTTGTTGGAGTCCAGGGTTCACTGTGGTTTGTTTTCATCAGAAATGTGTATGAAATCCAGAGCACACAAACTTAATTTTTAACAATGCAAATCACCTTCATGTTTATATGCTCTTTCTGGTCCTTAATCTTTTTTCTTTTTTAATTTTAAGAACATCTGCCCCTACTGAAGCTTCATTCTCATCAGGAATTCCAATTACAAAGACAGAAAAAAAGTATAGCAGGTGAAGTAAAACACAGCAGCTCCACCTCTTAACACCGGGGACTCAAATGACTACCAGATGAACAGTTGGACCCTCTATAGCTAGAAAGCTAACTCACCTGGTACAGAGAAAAGGGCAGTTGATGGATCAAAGTAACAGAGATAACAGAGAGTGAGTGATGTAGATATGAAATACATCAGGGAGCATAAAAATGCAGTTTGGCCAAGAGTTATTTCTAGTTATGCATTGATGAGGAGACATGGGACGGGGAGAAGTCAAATTAAAAAAAAAATCCTTTTGGCAAGTTTAAACATTGCCTCTATCCTTTTTCTCTTAATCTGCTACCCAGATATGCACTTAAAATAGGAATGTGGGCCTACTGGGGCATGAAATAGTTGAGACCTATTCAACAATGAGGAGAATGAGAGAAATCTCTTCAGAAGGATCTTTGGAATTTAAGCCAGTTGAACCTGAGTAGCCACAGATAATTTAACATGACCCCTATGCCATTAGGAGAATTTTTATTATAAGGATTTGACTCTGTATTAAGGATGTCATCCTTCCTAGAGACTGGTAACTGTGGAAGTACTTTATGAGATACAAGAATGACTATTCTTCAGGTTTAAAAGAGATTACGATGGATAAGCATGAGGTGAAGAATATGAAGCCCACAGGATCTCCTTCTCAAAGAAGAATTCTCAAACTCATGGCCAATTCGTGGAAACCATATTTCTTCTTGCTTCCCCATTTCCATCAGGTACAAATGAAAAGCAGGAAAAGTGCCACAATAATTATAAAAATATAAAATATTGAGACAGATGCATGTCTTTTTTTCTGTATCATAGCTCATTATTCAATGAACGGAAACTGCTGTCTAAACACAAGGGAATGTAAGATTCTTTTAGTCCTGTCTCACTGATTCCCAAATATATTCTAAATCTTTCCAGCAGTGCACCTCTAGCGTTGAACACATGATAACCCTACCACCACCCCCTTTGCTTCTTCCTACCATACACTTCTTATTAAATGTTGACTTTTACAAAAGCAATTTCTGGCTCAAGTTCATTGATCCTGAGATGCTAACTGGCTATGACTTTAATTTACAAGTGCAGTAACCTTGTTAACTGCTATTCTCAGGAGCTCCAGCCATGAGCTCTGCCTCATTTGATGGATCTGGCTGCCAACATCTTGACCAAACTCCTGATTTTAAATTTTAATTTAGCACACTTAGGACAAAGTTGGATTGCCAAATAAGTGTCTCACTTGATTTACTCTATAAGTCATACAACTGTTTGTCTTGATTTGTCAAATACAGTTAGATGCTGAGAAATAAAAGATGAAAGCTCAGAATGTGATGGTGTAAGTCCGGAAATCACAGACCAGAAATCAAGGAAGAGAACTGAACAGCACATGTCCAGGTGTCCAGGAATTTCCAAGTATAAGGCAGAGCTTTAGGAATGTGAAACATTCAGGGTTGTTTTTTTCTCTCTCTCTTTTGCTTTGCTTAATCTGAGTATGTTTTTTACATACTGCCTTTTCTGGTAACTTCATTAAGCCTGTGTAATTACAGTCTGCTTCAACCCTAGGCTGCATCAGTATTCATTATTATCTATTTGGTGCATTGTAGCAGCATAAATATAACTAAATTACTAGGGTCAAACCATAATGGGAGCTGTTGTGATGGTAATTAGAAGAGAAATGTAGTCTTTTTTGGTGAAATTTGCAGAAATGCAGCATTGGGTGTGTGCATGTAGGGTGCACTTAAAGTCAGGTTGTGGGTTTAAGGTGGTAAGATGATAGATGAACGTATGCCATTAATCACAGTTCTAGAAGACACTCTGTACCAACCCTCTTCTTTTCTCTCTTCAAGGAGCTCTGAGGTTAACGATAAGACAGAAATCTACACAGGGCTTAGAGTTTTAAGGTGCACACTTTCATACCCTCCATGATGGTCACCGAACAACTAAAATGTGTTTAAAGCTATTTAAAAGAAAAAAAAAAAGGAACTAGTAAAAATCATAGTACCCCATTCAACATTTCCATGTGAGTTTCGAGGTCATTATATATCAATATCAGTAGAGCAATCACTTCATTTTATCAATATCAGTAGAGCAATCACTTCATTTCTGTGCCTTTGCCCAGATGAGCTGAGTCTCACAGAACATCTTTAGAATGTACTTTATCATAGGGAGGAATGGCCCTTCCTATCTTCACACACACACACACCTATGAACTTGGAAAGCAGAGGCAGAAGTCTTCTCTGAGCACCTTCTGTTTGTAGCCTAAGTGTGGTGATTCTAGACTCATTTGGATTAAAGTGTGTAGAAACACTTAACACAAAGCCTCCAAATCAATAAGTACCTGTTAATTCACATTTTTCAAAAGAAGAAAAAATTACAAGCATTCTAAATCAGTGAAACATCTCATTAAAAACCCAACTGAGAGAAGTAACAGTGTACGCACACTATAAGAAATGCCTGCTCTTTACACAACACGGTAGAAGCAACCTAGTATCCATCTAGGACTCCTCAGTTTTGTCTCATCTCATGTTCTCCTGTGAATATGTTACACATGTATACATGCAGAATGCTTGGGGTTGCATGTAACCTTTTCTAAATTATGTCTTTTGTTCTTCATGGCTTTGTGGAATTTAAGAAATCAATTATTTGTTACACTCATGTAATGGAAGTTTCCAATTTGGAAAGCCATTCAGAGTCGATGGTTGTTTCTCCAAGAACTAGCACAGAGCCTGGCATAGAGTAGGCACTGAAAACTGATTTTTCAAAAGAATGATTAAATTACTAGGTAAAGCCAATGGGTATGAAAAGGCCCAATCACATATGAATATTACAGAAATAAAGAGATAAACAATTGGCTTCCAACTGCCATAATGACATAGAAAACCGGGTCTCTTTCTTCTTTTCCTTTGACTCTCCAGAATACATAGTAACAATGTTTCTCACATGGCGCAAAACAAATGTTTGGACTGGTGAGTCATTTATTAAATGTATTATTCATAACCGGCATTTGTTAATCTTTTGACATTGTTGTTCATCTTTGGGGATTTCATAATAAGTTATCTTAATCAATTTTCAAATTAGTCAATTGTATAGCTTTTTTTAAAAAAATTAAATTATAGATTTTCAGATAGAGATAGCTCAGATTATATTTAGAAATTGAATTTTAAACACAGATTGAAACTATATTCCAAAATAACTATTATAGCAGATTGAATCACTTTTTAGCAAATATTTTCTGTTTTCCCCCATGTTCACATTTTGACTCTCAACTTGGCCGTGTAACTTGCTTTTGTCAATGGGATGTTAGCAGGTGTTCCTTAAGCAGGGGTTTGAAATGTGCTTGTGAATTTGGGCTTGCTCTCTAGCTCTACTATTTTCTGCAATAAGAACAACATATCTCAGTTGCCACTGATTTTGGCAAGGAAGACAAGAAACAGCTGGAGCAGGCCTGTACTCAGCCTGCAGTTCTGACACAAGCCCAGTCAAACACAATGTACATTGACAGATTTCATGCTGGTCTAAAAAGATGAGAACAGAATATTAGCATTTATTGCTATATGCCACTGAGTGTTGTGGGTTTTGTTATGCAGCATTATTAGGAAACTAGCACACCAATACACCTAGTCATAAACCAATACCATTTTACTTTTCGGCACTTCTTCTACATGTAGATACTGTAACATATGACACTTCACTTCAGTCTTACCATAAGCCTGTAAATCAGTCACTACTCATACCCTATTTTACACATTTAAAAAGAGAGACACAGAGAGGAAAAGAGATCTTCAAAATAAGACTTGACTCCAATCTTTGTGTTTCCAAAGCCTGTATTTTACATTGCTTCATTCATCCAGAGGTAGCTGAATGTGTCTGTCATTGTCCCTGGTATATAGTAAGTACTCAGGAGATATCAATTCACTTAATTTACTTTTTCTGTTCTTTAGTTTAACTTACCAAGTTAAATGAAAATATTTGATTGAAACAGGATAACTAACACCCTGTGTGAAATAGGAGGAGACCTCAGGCATGGTCTCTTCTGACAGGGTGCTTCTAATATGGTAGTGGAGGCAAAATAAGGTAACACATACACAGAAGTTATCTACTCACATTTTTAACTAATAGACTTAGTGATTGAAACAGTATTTTACGACACACATAATTAATTGAAAAACTGAAATTTTCAGTTAATAACCACTTAAAGGGTGAGAGAAAGAAGTTATGATATACTGATCAAAGTAGGCTTAATCTATTTGTTATCCCACCTCTCTTTAACTGGAGATTAAGAGTTGATTATAAGTATTTTATAGTTAAAATATTACACTATATCAATACTTTAGGAATAGAGTCTCCATTTCCTCTCTGAATGCATATTTTAAGTTGAATTATTATTTTGCAGAAGATGATTGATCCTGAAAAGACATCTGTATTTGCTATACCTCTGTCTGGAATAGCCTCCCCTCTCTTGTATGCTTGGTAAATTCTTTAATACTTAAGCACCACATCTTCCCTGAAGCCTTTCTTAACAATCGCGGATAAGTGGTCTTTCTCTCCTCTAAGCTTCTGTAACAACGATAAAAAATTTTATGGCTTTTTTATGTTGCTGTGTTCACACAATCTCCCTGTCCTCCTCCTCCACTGATTTCTCTGAAAGTAGGCTTCTCTTGTTAGCAACCCCAGCGCTTAGCATGTAGTAGGCATTGCCAAAATAATGAATGAATGAGTGAGCCCAGTTAAATCTTAAAAATTCAGTCTTTAGAAAGAGAGAGAAATAGAATTATTAGTCATTTATGAAGAAAGCTGAGAGAACAAATTCTTGATGTCAAGAGAGCATGTCTGTTATACCACTTAATTAGGATCGGGGCAAGTTAACTAAGAAAAAAGAAATAAATTCAGTGGAAAAGACAAGGAAGAACAGTGATCAAATATCTCTACTATTTAGTTGGCTATTTCTACTTTTCCTTGAATCCTTGAAGTATTCTGTCACCTGGAGTTTTTATCACAAGTATTTTTTATAAAACATTTATCACATACATATCATAAATATTTATCACAAATATTTTTAAAATATTCATCACATAGTTTTTCTTAATGTTTATTTATTTTTGAGAGAGACAGAGACAGAGTGTGAGCGGGGGTGGGCAGAGAGAGAGGGAGACATAGAATCCAAAGCAGGCTCCAGGCTCTGAGCTGTCGGCACAGAACCTGACACAGGGCTCGAACCCATGAACCGGGAGATCATTACCTGAGGTGAAGTCGGATGCTTAACCAACTGAGCCACCCAGGTGCCCCCATCACATAGTTTTTTATGTGCTTAAATAGGCTACATAGGTAATTACTGAAATGGTAGCATTACATAATCAGGTATATCAAATCAAATGCATTCACTTAAAAAAAATCTCTCAAAATGTTTCTGTCTTTCTAATTCCAAGCTGGTTTTTGTGTGTGTGTGTTTTTTTCCCCTCACCCCACTGTCTCTTTTGGGAGAGAAGGTGGAGATGAGAACGTTGTTATAAGCCTAGACCCTGACAAAACTGGTATAATTCTGACACTAACTTCAGCTTTACTATTGGAACTGAACTCTGAACAAGACCCTCTTTGTTCTTCCTCTGCTACACCACACAAAAGTAAAAAATATATAATGATAAAAACATTTTGAAGTCAAATTTAAATGTTTATTGACTTTTTGTATTACACAGGATGCTGACTGCATATGCCTAAATTATGTTTGAGATGAGTCACACAAAGACATCAATTGCCGCCAAAGACCTAGTGAACCTGCTGCAGTCCTGCAGTGTGGTTTAGAATAGGTGAGAGCAATTAGAAATTCAGCTCTTAGATGCTGTATGTAGGTCAATTTCTTCATGTTAAAACAAATGGGGCTAATAAAATTTACCTTTAAAAATGGGACATTAGGGGCACCTGGGTGGCTCAGCCAGTTAAGCATCTGACTCTTGGTTCTGGCCCAGGTCATGATCTCACAGTTTATTGGGTTCAAGCCCTGCATGGGCCACTGCACTCATTGTCAGTGCAGGACCTGCTTGGGATTCTGTCTCCCTCTCTCTCTCTCTGCCCCTCCCCTTCTTGCTCTATCTCTGTCTCTTCAAAAATAAATAAACTTAAAGAAAAACATTAAAAAATTACTTTAAAAAATGGGACATTAAATGATAAAATGTATGGAGATAATGAAGCATTCAGTAAATATTAGTGTCCCTCATCTGCCTTTGTATCTATCATTTACCTATGTATCTTCTTTATAATCGTAGATTGGTAACCAATCTTAATTTACATGATTAAGTATTGGCATTCAATGTGCCTTCCTTAGAGAAATTATAGCAAAGGAGTATGGACTTTGAGTTGGACATTCTGAGTTTGAATATGGACTATGTGACATTTACATTTCATGAGTGAATGTATTTAATCTCACTGGCTTCATTTTCTTATCTATGAAATGAGGATAATAATAATTCTTACCTCTCGGGGTTATTGTGAAGAATAAATGAGCTAATACTTACTGGAATACTTAGAATAGTAATTGGCATGTAGCAAAGAGTCAATAAGTATTGGTTATCATTGTTTCCATAGTCCCCTAAATGATAAGTCAGTTTTGACTTTTATTTTCAGATGAAAATGGGAAGAAGAAACTCTGGGCACATACACGTGTGTGTGTGTGTGTGTGTGTGTGTGTGTGTGTGTGTAATAAGAACTAGATTAAGTTAAAGAAGAAAATCTGATAATGTGCCTAAAATGATGAAAAGTTCCTAAATTGTAAATTCTGACATTTCAAATCAATTCTAAGTAGTTCCTTAATTTAGTTAAGACCTTTCAGTCGTGGGTTTTCAGATAGGGTAACCAAAGGATTGACTATGGTAAATAGTGCTTTTGAAAGATATTATCTGTCTATTAACAATAAAGCTGAAAGCATAGATTTGTTTTACATTATTTTCACATAATATTACTTGTCAGTGACCTGAGTTGAATTTGAACTGGCATTCTTGAAAAGAAAGACTCTCTTTACAAATCCCTTAAGCTCTAATGCAGTCATTTTAATTCACAACAGGCTAGAACCTTGTATAATTGTTCTCAGCTCAATACAATCTTTAACAGCTTTTGATTTACATATTGGGCAGCTGTTTTGAATAAGAAGCTGTCCATCATGGATCCTTTTGTCATCTGTCCAAGGAATGTGTTTATAAATGGTTCCAATTAGAGTAATGAAGGATTCATGTGAGAACAATGATCAATAGCTAACCTTAGGAACAATGTAAGTCAAAGACAGATGTAAACTGTGACAGGGCATAACAGTGTCAAGTTATCTGTGGGGAATGTGCACAATTGCTCCTGGAAAACAAATGAAAAATTTCAAGTCTTTGACTATTGGACAGAGTTTGATTCCATGACACAGAAGCATTTAGATTCTGTGTTAAATAAATCATTGACCCACACATGACTGAGACTATGCAGATTAATGTGAACAACAGCGGCTGGGGAAAAGGCAGTTCTGAGGCCAGCCAGATCAGGTCTTTACTGTGATTATGGACTGCACCCCCCATTAGCTTTCAGAAACAGATGTCCATTGCTATAAGAATGAGCCACGTTGATAGGGAAGTTTCTGTGCAAACACATTTTAGACTATGTTAGACACATCTGGTCAAGGGCTTTGTAATAGCTTTATTTATTTCTTGCCTGAACTGGAACGTCAGAAGCATGTACTCCACATTAAGCCAAGAGTTCCCTTTGTTCCACATGGCTGCCACAGCTGGAACTTTTTGTTGGTTGACACAGCCAGATCTTCTGTAGAGACCATTATATTCCTTGGCGTATTTCAGTGAGTTTGCATCTTTTAATCCATCTCAGCAAGCAGTGGGGAGTTTGTAAGGGCCACGCGCAGGACGTCCTATTAAAACCACACAAGGACACCAGCTGGGAATGCAAAATTGATAGCATCAAGGTGGCCTACTACCAAGTTGGCCTTGGTAGGATGAGCTCTTTGCCATAGTCCTATTCAGTTAGATCATTTAAGGGAAAAAAAAACATCAAAACAGAAGTAGTTTCTCATTCTTATGTATTCAGATTGCTCACAGATTACTATCTCCAGCTAAAATGAAAAGAAAAGAAATTTGCTGTAGACTATAAAATCTGTATGTGATGCACAGTTTCATGAGGGTTACTAAAAAAAATCTAGCCTACAAAAGTTGAAGAAGAGAAGACCAGTTAAAACTAGGTTCTGCCTAGATTTCTAATATAATTAAGGTTGGCTGTTTTTTCTCTTTAACCACATCAATTGAAAGGCAAATTTCAATGTTCTATAGCCTCGAGGAGTAATAAGTTAAAGGGAGGTGGGGGGTGCCGAGAAACATAAGTAGATGTTCCCAAATGTGCACCTAGAATAGTCTCTAAATACATGCTGAATTGATTGTATCTGGACTGGTTCAGATAAGTCCACTGCCTGCTTCTAGTTTTCAGGAACACGGTGTCTCAAACATGAGAGTATCTCAATTCCAGCCCTGGAGTACCCACCCTCACTTTTCTTTTGTTATATCCTTCCTACTGACTTGAGCCCTTATTCAGAAGGGAAGCTGCCATAACCTTTCTAACTGGCAATCTAATGGTACTGTAATGGGTTTCTCTTCTTAGTGAACCAACTGACCAGTGATTAAGCTTTAATTTCTTGGCACAGTGTTTGTGTAAATTATACCTCTGATAAAAACTGACCTTCCAGAGCCACTCCTATAAAGCTGCTTTTATCAAAAGTGTCTTGGAGAAAATATCCTCCAGGGTCCACTCAATCCTCCAAACATTCTTTCCACTGATGTTACTACAGCATCCTACTGTGAAGCAGATGCATGAAGAACTGTATGTCATAATGGACATGCACATGTGTCTAACACTTTGCTCAATATAGACAAAACTATAAAACTCCCATCTATGAAAGAGAACAGTCTCAACATAGAAAGGAGGTATTCAGTAATTCACATTAAGAAGCACTACAGAGAAAACCTAGACAGAAAGGACTAATGTGGATATGTATGTACCAAAATCAGAATATGCATAATAAATAAGAACCTATAAAATTTTAACACAAGAAAGGAACTGTGATCTCATAATAAGTAGCATGGTAGAGTTGGTACATGAGGAGAGAGCATAAGTCCTGAAAACATTAAATCTAGATTTGATTCCAAATCAGCTACACAGGTTGAATGAAATTTCAGAAATCATATATAAGACCTGTGAACATCAATTGCTTTAAGTGTCAAATTGGACTAAGCATCTTGTATACCAGCTGCTAGTGTGGTGGCACTGTATTCTATTGTTTAGAAGCAAGTTACTCAAGAGAAGGGGATTCTAAAAGGTTGTGAATACCATAAGAAGGGGATCATTGAAAGCCATCTTAAAGGCTGCTTATTACAGTGGTCTCATAGTCAGAATTCCTGATTTCTCATTTTTGGTTCACTACTTCTTAGCTAGCTGACTTTGAGTAAGCTTATTACTTTCATTGTGTCTCACTTTCCTCATTTGTGAATTGGGATGATACTACTTCTCTGTAATAAATCCTACCAGATTAATCTCATTTCTTTTTCTAAGCATATTAGCCAGTTTATATCTATCTCTATCTCTATCTCTATCTCTATCTCTATCTCTATCTCTATCTCTATCT
>NW_024412427.1:19734101-19945571 GCF_014898765.1 Herpailurus yagouaroundi | reverse complement strand
TATCTCTATCTCTATCTCTATCTCTATCTCTATCTCTATCTCTATCTATCTATATATCTAGACACACACATATACATATATGTATATATAAATATATATAGGTAAATATATATATATTGGTAGGTAAGTAGATAGGCAGACAATCATAACTTTTATTTCAACAAGGTATTTAACCAAGAATTCCTTAATACCTTTGAGGACAAGAAGAAAAGTGGATGATTTGGGGCTACCCAATAAAGAGAGCTCACTTGAAAAAGGCTCCTCACACAATTATAAGGGGATCTATTCCTGTTTTTTTCCCATACAACAAGTTTCTAAACTTCTTAAATAAGAGGATTAAGTGATGAGATTATTAAGTGCTTGCATGGCACAAAACTAGAAGAATAGCTAATTGTTTAGACAACATATTTGAGACTCCACATGATATTAACAGATATAAGTGATATACCCAGATAAATAAGATACTATTTAACAAAGACAAGGTCAGCTAATACATTACAAAAAGTATAGAAGTGAGCAAGCCTTTTGTCATGGCTCATCTTTGTCAAATAGGCCTTTGTATTACCGCCACTAATTTTTACCATCATTAGCTTAGAATTGACTGTGCTGAGATCTAGTTTAGAACTTTCTGACCCAAAGTTCATGCTTTTTCTACCATTGTCACTCCCCTGTGTTTGCCTTCTGAGACTTTCAAGGATGTTATCTCATACCTCTAAGAGTTATGCTCTGAATGACAGTATTCACTAGCAACATATGGTGATTTCAACTTAAAGTCAAGTGAATTAGAAATAAGTTAAATTAAATTAAATAAAAATTAAATTAAATTAAAAATTTTAGTTCCTCAGACACACCAACCAGGTTTTAATTAATCAATAGCAACATGGGGCTAGTGGCCCCCATACTGAATAGTGCAGATATCACTGCATTTTGTAGACAGTTCTATTGAGCAGCACTGATGTAGGGAAGTGCATTTTAGTGGGCCCAGGGGGCATGTTATAAATCTGTTAGGGCCTTTTCAGTTGTTAAAATGATTGTCAAAGATAATCTTGTGCAATGGAGAACAGTTATATTTTCTCATATCTTTTATTATCCTGTATGATAGTTAAACAGACAAAAGAACCTATTTGTAATAATCTGAGTATAAAACTCAACTTTGTAAAACATATATCAAAAACAGTTCTAAATATATACTATGTTCCCTGGAATGAACTTACCATGTGAATTCAGGTACTTAGTAAATTAATCTACTTTGGTTGATGCTTTCAAAATTACGTCGTGAACAGAAATACCACCTCATGGTGTCTGAATAGTCAATAAAAGTACACACTATATTCTCTTTCATTGAATACAACCAAAACCCTAGGAAAAATATGTAGGTCAGATATTTGAGGACTCTAATACATAAGTAATAGGCAGATCAGCAAGAAGATCATAATTTAAAGTACCACCAAGATGGAAGATTAAGTTTCCATTTTTTCCTTCCAGTCTTCTCACTGTTTAACCATATGAGAGCAAAATAAACTCAAAAAAAGAAGGACGAAAATAATAATTAAAAAGTACAAAAATTACGGAAATTATAAAACAAATGGAAAAAGCAGAAAAAATCAAAGAAATAAAAAGCTAGCCTTCTGAAAAAATAAATAAAATGGATGAACTTCTGGCAAGAATGATAAGACAGACACACAGAGGACATAAATTATCAATGAATTAGTAATGAAATAAAAGATATGATATAAATACCCATAGACTTAAAAAGATAAAAGTAATACTATGAACAATTCTATACACATAAATGTGAAAACCTATATGAAATGAACCAACTCCTCAAAACCCACAAATGTTCAAAACTCATGCAAGATGAAATAGATAACATGAATAGTCTTACAACTATTAAAGATATTTATTTAATCCATACTTTACAGCTCTAGTAAGAAATTTTTTAGGCCCAAATGGTGTTACTGGTGAATGTTATAAAAATTTTAGAAATAATACCAATTTTAGATAGCCTTCTAGAAATAGAAGATGAAGGAATACTCCCCAAATCATTTTATGAAGCCAGCATTACTCTAATACCAAAATCAGACAAAAACAATTCAAAAAGTATATACCTTCCCTAGCCAAAAGACATTTTTAGGACACTTATTTTTCCATTGGAATTGAGAGGTTGATAACTGAATAAAGACAAAACAATAGCAAAGTTACTATGCTCCACAAAATAAGGAAAGTAGAGCTTTTAAAATTGTCTGGAAGTGGCTGTTCCAAAGACATATCTCCATCAAAGTTAATATCAGCCTTTATTTTTCTTCAGGATTTAGGTTATAAAACAGGTAATTCAGCATGAATTTCACAGCTGTCTATAGTAAACTGGAATCTGAAGAATGGAAGGTTAAGTCAATGTTTCACTCATTTTCGGGAGAAATTGTATCAGTCAAGATGAGGAGTGCCTGCCTGGACATAAAGACAACAGGAAAGGATCCAGGAGCCAGATTGGACCCAAGGTTTTATAAACAGCCTGGTAACGAGACCACTAATATGTTAATTTGATTCTAGGTTATGTGAAGAGGAATATGCCAAGAAAGACTGGAAGTAATCTTTCAACTTCTCACCCACGTGATCAGATTCTTATTGGTTTATTAAGACTAATTTTTCTTCTTGCAACTAGAAAGGATTTGTGAGAATTTTTTTACGAATTAGGCACATTTATATAAATGATCAAAGTTTTTCAGACAGATATTTCTGGGAAATAGACTAGCTAAAAAATTGGTGTAGCCAATCGAGAAGGGAAATGTTTTTTGTGTGTCAATAGAGGATTACAAACCTACTTTTCTCCAGCTTAGCAGAGAAAAAGAATGTGCTTAAAGGAATCAAATAATGACAGTTTAATATAGGAAAAAATTGACAATGAAAACTCTGAGGGAGGCAGAGGATACAAATTTTCTCCTAATGGGTATTTAATTAGGAGAGAACTGAATGGTTCTGAGGATTTCCTCTAGATCTAGGTTTCTAATGGGAATGGAAATTAAAAATTTTTGATCTCTCCATCTGAAAATGTTCACTGTTCTTTATTACTGTTTGTTCTTTAATTAAATCCTTATGTACTACCACTCCTGGCAGGTCTTTCAGTTCCACCCACCCATCCTTTCCTTTCCCTCCTGTGGTAGAATGAGTACTTAATGGTTCCAATTTCTCACCATTCTTTGTAGTCTCTTCCCCCAGACTTGCCCATGACTCACATTACTTCTCAGTTTTTCTCCCTGAAAAGGAGGAGTCTATTTCCCCTACTCCTTGATTCTGAATGTAGTCATGTGATTTGTTTTGCCCATTGGATGTTAGCAGATGTGATGTTTGCACAGAATTGCAAAACAGCATATGTATTTCTGCTTCTTCTCTTTCCTTTATATGACTGTCATGAGAACACGTCTGAGCTAGCCTACTAGAGCATGAGAGATATGGAGCAGAACTGTATCATCCATTACTGACACTCCAGCCAAGTCCATACTAGATCAGTCAATAGCTAGCCAACACCCAGACATATGAACCAACACAGCCAAGATCAACAGTGCCACCTAACCAACTTGCAAGTAGCTAGGTGCCTCTTTGAAAGGAAACCTTATTAATTTAGTGTTATTCCCCTCTGCCTTCCTCCCTGATGCAAAATCTTATTTACTGGATGGCTTGTGTTATGTCTATGTAGAGTATTTATTCGGGCAGTTAAAGCCCTCTCTCCTCTATTACCATTTTCTGTAATGTAGTTTATCACATCCACCTTTGGTCACCGCCTATTCATGATGCTTTTTGCCAAGATGTTCTCAGCTTCAAGAAATCATGCAAATCTCTACCTTCTCTTTTTTCCACACCATAAGGATTCTTTAGGTCTGCTGTCATGCATCTTCTGGCATGGGAAAATTTACATCTTTTCCCACACCTCTCTGAGACATCAGGAGACCAGAATGTGAGAGTGAGAACAACTTCATTACATATGAGCTATACCTGTCTAGTTTCCATCTCTACTCTCTGTATCATTCTGGCACAGAGGATATTTGTATGGTACTTTCTATTGCTATAATTTCAGGATTACAAGCCTATGCTTGGGAATAAGTTTCTTCTGCCATTGGAAGGCCCCCATTTCTGTATAGACTTTTTCTGTTCATTAGCCTGTGATCCAGGAGTCAGTCAAGATACAGATTCTCCAATTCAAGAACTCACTCATGTTTAAGTTCTCCTCTTTTTGAAATCGCATCTCACTTCAACCAAATGAACTTTTATTTATTAGTCAGGGAGCACAGGCTTTTTATCAATTGTCTCATGCAATATTGTTTAGGGCATAATCTCTGTGCTAATTTGCCTTAAGGTCTTGTTTTTGGACCTACAAAATATCTGGCTTTTGCTAATCAATAGCCTATATTTTTAAAACTATTTCCTATTTTCCAGGAAATCATTCTACAATTCAAAACAAGAATTTGACCTTTTCTTCTTGTTGCATCATCACTTAGTGGAAGCCCTCTTATGTATGGAATGCCTCTGGTTACATATTAAGATGGAGAGAAAAAGGGAAAAATTAGACAAAAGGAAAATAGGGATGATAATCCTTAACTAATATCTAACAACTGTGTCCTGAAACTATAAATAAAATATAATAATTGAGATGAGATGGTCCAGATGGGTTTATACAATAAGAGTAAAGAAAGATTAAAGACAGGATCCTGTGGAACATGAACATTAAAGGGACAGGAAAAGAAGATGAACTGTGAGGAAGAACAGAGAAATGAAACAGAGATTTTTTAAAAAGTCAAAAGAGTTTGGTGGCATACAAATCAGGAAATGGAGAGAATTTCAAGAGTGAAGGAATGAACCACTGTGGTAAATGGGAATACAAATTTGTACAATGAGAAAGAATTTGGTTTTTGAAATCAAGTATATCTAAGTTGACATACTGAGTCATACTCTTAAGTTTCTCAATCTCTTTAAACCTTACTTTTCTCATCTATAAGGTATGCATAAAATATTATCTGATACTTAATGGTTGAGTTGTGAAATAATGAGATAATATGTATAATGTTGCCCAATGGTGAACTACACAGTGAATAATAATTTCAATATCATGGCTATATTCCCTTTATGAAATCAACTGGAAATATTTTTGTATGCTAAGGAATACTTTTAATAATTGGAAAAGAGCCAGATGACATACGGTATTTGGGAAAGACACATTTTGATAATATTTATTCCACTTATTTCCTTATTCAATTTTTCAACTGTATCTTTACTCAATTTTTGGTTTCTTATCTGGACAATGTGTATTGTGTTTCTATGTCTGAAAGGATGCAAAAAAAAAAAAAAACAATTTTACCCAATAACCAAGAGGAATTAAAACCAAGAAGTACCAAAACGAAAATAAATGTGAACTCCATTAAGGGAATCCCTCATACAAATCTGACTCTTAATATCCACAAGTAACACAGTAATTAAAACTCATATTTTACAAAAGATTCACCCATTTCTCCTCCTATCCTGGACAGTCTGACAATGAGTTTGATTTCTGGGAAAGGATATTTAAGCAACATTACAAGAGCACTGTGTTAATTTTCATTGCCAGAAGCAAATCTAGGTAGAATTCTTGAATTTGAGAATAATAGTAATGATTGACAAACACCACAACCAAGGCAACATGCTAACTAAACTACAAAGTGGGTTAAATGAGCTCCATTATAAGAAAATTTAAACATGTATCAAAAAAGTTTTCACTCAATCTGTAAACCACAGCTACTTTAAACTCCAGTTAGGATCCCCCATCCAGAGACAACTGGAAAGCTCAGGTAACACCACCATCAATATCCAGACTGTAAACTCAGGACTGAAGGGAGATAAAAAACAGTGCCCAGATAAGGCATGCAGGTAGTCCAGGAGGTCCAGCTATGCTGTTTGTGAAAATTAAAGGCCCAAAGAGAGATGCCCGTGTCAAATATGATGCAGAGTTAGCTAGATATATGGCAGGAAAAACACTGTTGCAGTCCTTAGAGCTAGCTGGTTTATAGGTAGACATGTCTACCTATAGTACTTTAGTAATTTAAAGTACTAATTAACTGTCCTTCAACTCACTTTTTATTTTGCTTGTCTTACACAAGTACCTTGGCTGGGTGGGATATTTTAGTAGAGTGTTGACCCAATCCTTATTCCTGTGGGATCTGAATCTTGGGTTACATAATTTTTCACTGATTAGGTGTATTTGCAAAGAAAGTACTAAAAGGTGCTACCAGAAAATAATAAAATTGTAATAAAATTCAACCACTCTACCCAGAATAATATTCCCCTTTTCTGTTTGTTGGCTCAATGACACAGGAAGTCCAAAATGCAGGTATGAAGAGGATAATGTCCATTCATCTGAACTATGGCCAGATGCCTGGAAGAAGCTTTCCCGTGATGAGCAGGACCTCCAAAGCTCCCAAGTCCAAAGTAGATGGGGCCAGGAAGCAAAAATTCTTTATGTGGGTCTCATATATAATAGAGAAGTCACTTCCATTTCAAATACTTTATTCTTAGATCTTTCCACCCAGGCTATAAAAAGTAGGCACTATATGACAGTCATTACTATGTATGAGGGCCATTCTTGAGCAGATTTGAAAGCAAAAACTTTCTACTTCTGGTTGGTGCCAGCATGCCATGTAAACCTATAAAAAAAAATGAAGCTTGAGCTTTTTTACTCATCTGCCACTTGGTCATAATTAGCTTATCTTGAGTTCATATTTGTATAATGAGGGAGAGGCAGCACAGCAAAAGGAGAGGTAAAATGTCACTATCTACTCATGCCATTTTATTTGTGCCTTCCAAGCCTGCTCAGTCATGGTCTCATAAATATTATTCCTCTTTTATGATGGAATGCAGCTGTGCACATCCAATTTTATGGTTCAGTGGATCAGATATTGCTCAGTGCGTGACAGGTAATTCAGACTGTATAATCACTTGATGTTCTATAATCAAGTATTTAGTCTATCAGGGCCCAGTAGCAAGCCAGAAGTTGCTCTTCAAATAGAGAGTATCTGTTGCCTGAAGACAAAATGGCCTTACTCTAAAACTCTAGCAATCTATTGTGTGATTCTATGTCTATGTCTATTCTATGTCTATTCTATGTCTATTCAAGTCTATGTTGGGACTTGCCAGAGATTTCACAAAATCTCTTCTGGCCTCAAACATGCCAGCTTTATTGGGTCTGGTGGGTCATAAGGCCCAAGTAGCATGGCAACTCAGATAACAGCCAGAATCTGACCTGCTGCAGAATTCTTTTTATTCCAGACCCCACCAAAAAGGACAGCCTTAAAGATAACTTAGGAAATGGGTCCAATGATTTAGGCACATTGCCTCTCTCTAAAAAAAAGCTCCATTAAGCATTGTGCCTCTTATTTATTTATTTATTTATTTATTTATTTATTTATACTTTTAAAGCAAATTCCATTTAATAGATTAGGAAAATTTGACATCAAATGGGCTTCAAAATGATTTAGCCAAAGTAAATCATCACAACTTAATGTTTCTTTTTTTTAAAAAATATAATTTATTGTCAAGTTAGCTTATATACATTGTATACAGTGTGCTCTTGGCCTCTTTCTTGATGTTTTGCAATGTAAATGTAATAACTTATCTCTCACTTGAGAAAAGATGTTTGAAATCCCCCAGATCACAGGTTCCTGAGATTTTGAGGGTTTATTTTCTACTTTTGGACATGCATGTAACTTACTTACTAAGGCATCCAAGATAACTTACAACTTCCAGCTCACTAGGTTGAATTAGCACAGTGTCATCAACGTATTGGACGGGCGTGATATTCTTTGAGATACGAAGATGATCAGGGTCCTTCTAGACTATAGAAGCTCAACTCATGGAATGTGTAATAAATTAATGACCTTTTGCTATCATGGCTCTGAAAATGTTAGAACAACCTGTGAACAATGATTTCTTCTTTTTGGTGCGGTCATAAAAAAATATTTTTCAGCCCAAACACACTACATAAATATGCCGTAAGAAGTGATACCCAACAATAAAATTTCAGGCAAACACACACCAACCAATTTAAATTAGCCAATAATATCCAGATAATATCATGTGAAATACATTTGACTTGCACACCACATTTACATGAACCAAGGGTGTTGTTTTCCTTCTGTAGGCTGAATGAGAGTGATAAAGCCCCTTTGCTTCAGGAAGAAACAGTATTAGAGTGTTTCCATATGTTTCAAATAAACAGTTTTTCCACCCACAGATTCAATTCTTTTACAGAAATACCAAAGTCTTGCACATTAGATGCTTCTTCCATTGTCACATTTTCAAGGGAAAGAATAATTGTATAAGCACACGTGGTTCCGCTATCAAATACCTTCCTAAACATCCACCAACCTCTTTACCTTTCAAAGAACAACTCCCTCATACCCTTATCCACCATCCACTATCAAGTCTTCTCTTCCTCATTTCCTGACTACAATATTATTTACAACCTGTATTTATTTACTTTCCAATTCTAATTTATTACTGCCATTAATCTGTTTTATTGTTGAATTTTTTCTATTATTTTTCTATTTCTGACAATTATCAGTTATATTGATTTGGGGGTGAAGTGAATAATTTTCTTATTGAAATTTATGTATAATAATGTAATTATATATATATAGTGATAGCTTTCATTCATTAGCAGGGTTGGCATGGATGGATTAACAGTTATTAAGAAAATATGTTTCTTATTTTAGAAAGCAGGAGAGAGCACATATCCTTGAAGTAAGATAGTAAAAGAAACACTTGTTTCTGACAAGTGTAGGCAAACTACTTCCTATTATATTGTTACTAGTTAGGAGAGAGAAAACACTAAGTCAATAGTTGCATATTAGTTATTAGGGAAACTACTGATTTGTTCCAAGATACCACTCCAAAACTACAATTCTGATTGACATTTCTACCTACATTCAGAAATTTATAATCATTTATCCATCTGATTTTTGCACAGGTCAAACAGAAAAGTTAAATGGTGAACTTGTAAGAATCATAATCTCAGCATCATGCAACTGTTTTGTGGAAACACCAATCTCTGTCACTGAGAGATTGCCTAGAGATGTGCCATTGCTTTTGCTTTATAATATGAGAGAATATGAGGGACAAAATTTGGACAAAGGGGAAATTCTATAGGACCTGCCATAACAGCTCTCAATCTATAAGTCAGAGAGTCGATGTCTGGATTCTGTGAGTTATTAAGTAATCTATTTCTGCTTTTCTATCCAGGACTCAGGAAATAAACACAGGATGGGTCTGCTCTCTCATGGGTCACTACCTGTTTCTATGACTGTGGGATCCCAGTATCCTTACTGCCATTCAGAAACCTAATTCCACTAAAGTGTTCCTGATAATCATCTCTGTTCTAGAGAAAGCAATCACTACAGAGAATTTAAAGTGCTGTAGCACCTCCCACACCACTGCCACCACCAATGGATTGCTTCACGCCTCTTAAAGAGTGTTTTCCAGGCTTCTCAAGGGCACAGTTAGAGGGCAGAAGTTAGAGTAACCAACCATCCCAGTTTACCTGGACTATCCTGTTGTTAGTATTAAAAATCCCATGTCCTAGAAACGCCTCAGTTGTGGACAAACCAGATGATTGACTGCAATAGAAGTAGGTTACACACAGAAGATATCCACCGATATTTCCATCTCCCTGATGTCTCAGTTTTTTTTTTTTTTTTCCAGGATACCAGGGATATTCTAGCATTTCAATCTCATTTGGTCAAACTTCAGTTAGCTAACTTATTAGAATGTGAATGGCATTTTAAGTATTCAAGTCAATGCATTAATTCCTAAATTCTAGGTGAGTGTACTCATGCCAATAATTTGTCTTACTCAAGGGTTGTATTTCTCTTTATCTAAGATGCTTAGATTACACTGTCATATAGGATACTCAGACCTTGGCCAATACAGAAATCTTATAACACCTTTGGTGTACAGACTCCTCTCTTTCCAGACCAGGTCTTATGTTCTTTCTGTCTGGGCTATGTTGGCATCTAAAGCACATTACAGGACTGAAGGCAATGAGGAATGGTATAGGTGTGTCCTGAAAAGAACTAACATCAGCTTGGGAGACAAATGCCCCTTATGTGCAAGTCTTGTAGTCAATGTAAGGCTTTTATGTAAAGGATGGATGGATTCTCAGTAGAGACAGAAGGGGCTTTCTCAACCAGAAAGAATGGGTCAGAGAAAACTGAGGGAATCAAAGTTCTCAGGCCATGTTATTTTCCCAACTGGTTCCTCTCATGTTTCAGAGTACCAGTCTTTCTTCTCTGGAGGTGGTACTTTAGTGTAAGAGATATGGTGGGTTGAACATGTATACTACTCCTCTGTAACCCTTAAAATCAGACCCCAAGCTAGGGTCTGAGACATATTTGCCCTGAAACTACAGAAAATGAGAAACTCCTTTACAGCTGCTATCAAGACTTTCTGATTGTCCACTCACATTCTCAACTGGATATTCAGACATTTCAATTTCTTCTTCTCACTGAGAGTGCTAAAACCATAAAAACAATGACCTGACCCACAATTTTACCATCACTACGATTTCTACAGTGACCAAGTAGACTAGTCATTTGAACTCATAACACTTTGCTTCCACCCACAGTGTATTCCATCTAACCATCAGCAATCATTTGAGCAATTGTGATGCCATTGAACTCAATGAATTTCCAGAGTCTTATTTCCTTCCCTCTGCCTATATTATCAGTATACTCTTCAAATATAGGGTCTGTTTTCTGGGAACATTCTTCATTCTAATTGCTATATCCAGAAGGAAATATATGGCATATTCAAACCGGGTAATATGCAGAGAACTTAATAAAGACATGATATACAGAGATGTGGGCAGGATGTAAAAACACTATAAGAAATAGTGTAGTACCTGCAAACTAGTAACACTTGGAATTGTTGCTACTGCAAGACCTGAAAGGACAAAGAGAATGAATATATGGTTATCAGAACTGGAGAGGGCTCACCACTGTTCAAATTTTATAGGAAGCTGGAGAGTAGAGAGTCCACTGATGCCATCCATATGGGCCAGACTGTCAGAGCACTGAGCATGAGGGAGAAGGTTAGGGAGTAAATCTGGGCCAGCAAAGAAGATTTGTAAAACAGATGAGTAAGATTAAATAAAATGGCATGGCAGTCATGCAAATAGACTACAAAAATAGAAAGAGGAAGAAAGTACACAAGGGAGGAAAAGAGGGAAGAAGGGAGAAAAAGCTGAATACTCAACTCAGGAAGTCAGTATACCCTTGGAAATGAGAAAATTACTTGTAACAAATTTCTCCTTCCAAAACAATAAAAGCAAACATGAAATCTATAAACCTGATAATACAACTAAATTAATCAAAAGGGAATGATTAAGAGAAAAGGAAGCTTATTGAAGGCAAAAACTCGAGAAAGTGGTAGAGGAAATTTATGACACAAATTTACATATATATACATATATATAAATTTACATACATATATTTACGTATATATGTACATATAAATTTATATATTTATAAATACATAAATTGCGTATAGAAAGAGAAAAGGATGCGAATGCAATTCTAAAAATATTATAAAAGCAGAGAATAGAAAACAGACCTAACACATGGATGTTTGATGCACTTAAAATAAATCGACATAAAATTATTTTTAAATGATAATTATTTCTTAATTAAGAAAATAGTTGTTTCTACTCAAAGATCAAGAACAAGAAAAGGATGTCTACTCTTACCACTTTTACTCTGCATAGTACTAGAAATCATAGCGGCAGTAATCAGACAAGAAAAATAAGTAAAAGGCATGCAGATTGTTAAGAAAAAAATAAAACGGTCACTATTTGTAGATGACATGATACTATATATAGAAAACCTTAAGGACTCCACCAAAAAAAACTATTAGAACTGATAAATGAATTCAGTAAAACTGCAGGATATAAAACTAATATACACAAATCTGTATTCTTTTTTTTAATGTTTATTTATTTTTGAGACAGAGAGAGACAGAGCATTAATGGGGGAGGGTCAGAGAGAGAGGGTGACACAGAATCTGAAGCAGGTTCCAGGCTCTGAGCTGCCAGCACAGAGCCCGACGCGGGGCTCGAACCCATGGACCGTGAGATCATGACCGGAGTCGAAGTCAGATGCTTAACCGACTGAGCCACCCAGGCGCCCCCAGAAATCTGTATTCTAGCACACTAATAACAAGTAGCAAAAAAAGAAGTTAAGAAAGCAACCCCATTTACAACTGCACCAAAAATAATAAACTAGGAACAAATATAATCAAGGGGATGAGAAACATATACTAAAACACTGATGAAAGAAATTGAAGAGGACACAAAGAAATGAAAAGATGTTCCATGCTCATGGATTGGAAAAATATCATTAAAATGTTCATATTACCCAAAGCAATCTACAAATTCAATGTAGTCCCTATCAAAATATCAACAGAATTTTTCACAGAATTAGAACAAGCAATCCTGAAATTTGTGTGGAACCACAAAAGATCCCAAATTGCTAAAGCAATCTTGAAAAGGAAGAACAAAGCTGGAGGTACCACAATTCCAGGTTTCAAGATACATTACAAAAGCTATGGTGATCAGAACAGTATAGTATTAGAAAAAAAAACAGACACAGATCAGTGTAATAGGATACAGAGCCCAGAAATAAACCCACACGTCTATGGTTAATTAATCTATGACAAAGGAGACATAAATGCATAAATGGGGGAAAGACAATTTTTTAATAAATGGACAGATACATGCAAAAAAAATGAAACTAGACTACTTTCTTACACCATACACAAAAATAAACTTAAAATGGATTAGAGACCTAAATGTGAAATGTGAAACCATAAACTCCTAAGAGAAAAAACAGGCAGTAATCTCACAGATATTGGCCTTAGGAACATATTTATGGTAGTTTCTCCTCAGGTCAGGGAAATAAAAGCAAAAATAAACTACTGACACTACACCAAAATAAAAAAGCATTTGTACAGAAAAAAAAATCATCAATAAAACAAAAAGGCAAGTTACTGAGTAGGAGAAGATATTTGTAATGGATGTATCCAATAGGGGGTTCATTTCTAAAATATATAAAGAACTTATACAACTCAACACACACACACACACACACACACACACACACACACACACACACACACACCAAACAAACACACACCAATCCAAGTAAGAAATTGGCAGAGGATATAGAAATTTTTCTAAAGAAGACATACAGATGGCCAACAGACTCATGAAAAGATACTCAGTATCACTAATCATCAGGGAAATGCAAATCAAAACCACAGTGAGACATCACCTCAAAATAGAATGGTTAGTAACAAAATTATAAGAAATCACAGATGTTGGTGAGGATATGGAGAAAAAGGAACCCTCATGCACTACTGGTGGGAATGTAAACTGTAGAAAATAGTATGGAGGTTCCTCATAAAATTAAAAATAGAATTATCATATAGTCCACTAATTCCACTATAGATATTTACCCCAAGAAAACAAAAACACCAATTCAGAAAGATATACACCTTCCTATGTTTATTGCAGCACTATTTGCACTAGCTAAGATAAGGAACAACTTAAATGTCCATCAATATATGAATGGACAAAGAAGATGTTGGATAGACAGACAGACAACAGGATATTACTCAGCTATAAAGAAAAATGAGATTCTGCCATTCGCTATATAACATGGATGGACCTAGAGGGTATTGTGCTAAGTGAAATAAGTCAGACAGCTAAAGATAAATACCTATGATTTTAAGTGTATGTGGAATCTAAAAGAACTAAACAAATGAACACATAAAATAAACAGACTTAAATACAGAGAACAAACTGGTAGTTGCCAGAGGGGAAATGGTGAGGGGGGAGGGGCAAAATAGATAAAGTATATTAAGAGATACAAACTTCCAGCTATAAAATAGATGAAAAATAGAGCATAGGGAATATAGTCAAGAATACTGTAACAACATTGTATGATGACAAATGGTGACCACACCTGCCATGGTGAGCACTGAATAATATATACAATTGTTGTATCAATATGTTAACTTGTATACCTGAAACTAATAGAACATTTTATGTCATTCATACTTTAATTAAAACAAATAAGTGATAATTATATGGGTACTTAACATACTGCTATAAATCAGTATATTTTGGAGACTCACTATGTATGGTGATATATTAAGGATTTTTTTAAAGAAGATGTGAATGTACAATTTGAAGGAGTATATTGTTTTCTGGGAAGGAATGATGCATAATGAGGAACGCTGCAAAGTACCCTAATGAAATTCCTACTATCAAGACAACAGAATAATCCCACAGTCATTTAAACAGAAAAAGCAACCTTGTACAGATGGATAAATTGGGTTGACCTCAGATTTCTCTGCAGCAAAATTAAAATTCAGAGGTCACAGAATATTGTTAGAGTTCTGAGACAAAAAATGAAGGTTGTACACAAATTTTACACCCACAAATGTATTCTCAAACAAGTAAGGGCACCAGAAATTGCATATTTGTTTGTTTTTGTTTTGTTTTAACTTTTAAAAATATTTATTTTTGAGAAAGAGAGCGGTCAGGGAGGGGAGGGCAGAGAGAGGGAGAAAGAGAATCTGAAGCAGGCTCTGTACTGTCAGTGCAGAACCCGATGCAGGGCTCAAACTCACAAACTGTGAGATCGGGACCTGAGCCTAAGTCAGATGCTTAACTAACTGAGCCACCCAGGCACCCTGAGATTTTTGCTTTTTTAAAGAAACTACCTGATGAAGGAATTCAGCTAACCAGGATGTAAGCAAAAGGAATGCACCAAGAATGGTAATTGCTTAAATACACATAATCAGTGGTAAGCACGAATTCCATTAGATACAGATTTTTAGGCAAAGGTGATGAGAAGTTTCATTGCAGAAAAGAGTGTAAACATCATTGTCCTTGAAGAAAAGCTTCATAATGTAAACTACAGTTATGGTTCAGGGCAAAAATCCAGAAACCAATTTAAAAATCATTATTTTTCATACATATTGTCTTGTTTTTAAGTTAATAAATGAAGAATAATGATTTATATAGGCTATTTACAGTTATAAAATTAACCATGTAAAAATAATACAAAATAAATGCATCCAAATTTCCAAGTGTGACTGTTTGGCAGGGGGAAGAAGGAGGACAGCCAATGCAGCAAAGTGAGAAAACAGAGGAAGTAGTAAAGGATATCATATAAAATAAGACAACACAATTAAAACAATCATTTATATGTCTATAAATTCACCATTGATAAAAATGACTCAAATCAAGTCAACAATAAAATCCAACAATATACTTGTTGGATATACAAAGTCAGCACTTGGTGAAATGATGAAATATTGAAAGTATCCACATAAATCACAAGGCCGGATACCATCATTCTCATTACCTAATTTTTTTTTTTTTTTTTGCAAACTAGCAACTCATATAAACAAAAGATTAAAAAAGGAGACATACACTCAAGACAGAAGAACTGAAACCATTTTTATTCTAAGATTATAGAATTATTTGCCTATGAAACAGAGTAAATTAAAAACATAAAAATATGAATTATGAAAGTAGTTGAAATAATTTAATAGAAATAAATACATGGTTCCTTCCTTTAAAATATTTTTAACATTTATTTATCCCTGAGAGACAGAGAGACAGAGTATAAGTTGGGGAGTAACAGAGAAGGAGACACAGAATCTGAGGCAGGATCCAGGCTCTGAGCTGTCAGCACAGAGCCAGATCTGGGGCTTGAACTCACAGACTGCAAGATCATGACCTGAGCTGAATGAAATGGGACGCTTAACTACATGAGCCACCCAGGTGCCCCTATATTGCTCCTTTTGATAAAACAAACAAAAAAAATAGCTATGAAAATATTGTCCCCCCAAAAGATATCATTTACAAGAGGAAAAGGGGGCAAAAAAGGCCATCTAACTAGGAATGAAACAGATATCTCAAGATACCTCAGATATATCAAGATACTCTGATAGATCAGAGTAAAACTTTAAAACTCTTCTAGTCTATATTTTTTGTTGTGGTTCACTGAAGTCTCTATTCAGTTATCTTAAGAGTCAGCTAATGATTGAACAGAGATTCCTTAAATGCTTGCAATCAAGAATCTTCCCGTGTTTGCTGAAGGATTGTCTTTGTGCTTGGGGTAAGCCTCAACATTCAATCAGCCAACTTAACAACACTGCCATAGCCTTCACTTCCTGCTTACCTCAAGGTACCTGACAAACCTCAAAGTTAGTCAAAGGTTAGCATTTAGGCTCTCAGGTCTTTTTTTTTTTTTTTCCAACGTTTATTTATTTTTGGGACAGAGAGAGACAGAGCATGAACAGGGGAGGGGCAGAGAGAGAGGGAGACACAGAATCGGAAACAGGCTCCAGGCTCTGAGCCATCAGGCCAGAGCCCGACGCGGGGCTCGAACTCGCGGACCGCAAGATCGTGACCTGGCTGAAGTCGGACGCTTAACCGACTGCGCCACCCAGGCGCCCCTAGGCTCTCAGGTCTTTAATGAGCGTGCTCAGAGTCCTGGATATGTGCATAGCCCTACATATGTGGGTAATCTGAGATTCTCAGGAACAAATCTGAGCTTTTCAAAATCCTTTAAGGGCATCTCATTCCCCAACTTTTCCTTTTAAATTTTTTGGTTTGCTTATTGTTTGCCCTTACCTTTATCTACTATCCCATTCAGGCAACTGTGATGTTATACAACTGCCTCTGATTGTTGCAACAAATGCCTCTAAGGAAAAAGCAGTTTATATGAGGCAAACTCACAGGTCAAACAAGACAGCCTTGTAAGTAGTGTATGCCGATGAACCACTAAACAGGTCAAATACTGATCTTCCTCTAAGAATGGGATTTTGAAGAAACTCTAAACGCATTTTGCCACCAGTGATTGGCAGGCTCATTTTCGGGATGATCGCAAGCTATTGGTTTTTAAGGCTTCTGTGGAGCTGAGGTGGGAATAAGGCAAATTAAGATGCCAAAAAACTCATTATTCTTACCAAGATGTAGTGTTTGTCTTAAATAAATGTTTCAGGAATTGCTGCAATCTTTTGGTTAATTTCCACAGTTGTGAAAGATTTAACCCTGACAATTATTGCCAGTGTTCTCATTGTTTATATGGAGGAGAGGATTTTCTGAAGTTTTTTACTCTGGCATTTTTGCTGATGCCACCTTAGATTATATATTGTAGACCAAGAGTCTACATTTATGAGTTTATCAAAATTATCATAAATAGCTAACCTCAGAAATTAAATACATGATATTGAACTTTCACGGATTGGTCAAATAGCTTGAGCTAGTCCATTACAAATATCACATGGATATTTGTATGAAGTGTCCTAAATATTGTATGTGATCTTTCAATGAGAACAAATAGCCCTGATGATCAAGGGAATAACCCAGATAGTTGGTCAGGTGACTACTGCATATTACAAATCAACCTGAATCTTATTTACTTAAGACAACAACAAACACGTTATTGTTCATGAACTTTGTGGGTAAAGATTTTGTAAATGATTTTGGTTTTGAATTGTGTTTGCAGTCAGATGATGGTTGTAGCTACAACATCCAAAGTTGGGGGGCTGAAATGGCAACCATCTAATTGGGCATCTCTTTCTCTTCATTTAGTTTCATGTCCTCACCATGTGATCTTTATGTGATGGATATTTAGGCTGCCTCACAACATTGCAGCCTCGTGGCAATCGATGGTTTATCTGGCCTTTGAAGGCTTCAATAATGAGTATTCTAACCAGTAAGATAGAGATAACACCACATTTTATGCTTTAGCTTCAAAAATTATACAGCACCATACTTACCAATGTTTATTGATTACAAAAAAAGTCATAAACCCACCCCGTTTCATATGGAGAGAATCAGATTCTATGTCATGATGGAGGAATAGTAAGGTTTTAGAAGAGCGTATGTGAATGGGGATAATGTTGCAGCCACTGCAGAAAATACAATCTGGCACCCAATTAGAAACCTCATTAACAAACATTAGGAATCTTGGGGGTTGATGTATTAAATATATCACTCAATGAAGACCTAAAAAGTACCTGTGATCCCCCATAATAAATCAAAAGCCCATGAAATCCATAAACCCATTCACAGTTAGCTGATGCCTTCAAAATCTGACCTTCAGTTACACCCCAGTGTAGTTGGATCCAGTTTTCATTGTAAATTAATTATTTGCCACTGAGATGGGCTAGATCTGCCAAACCAGTTTCACTTTTGACTCATCACTGAGTATATTTTGCCCCATTACTCTCTTGGCTTCTATTAACACAAGGCCACAAGTTGAAACACTGCTTCCAAGTCAATTGCTCAATTTAAAAGACACAAAATTATTTTAGTAAGACATGATGAGCATGATGACATGCTTCATGTATCATTCCTCTTTATAGACACCATGATTCTGACAAGTTTCATTCCTCATTTGGTACTGAAACATTGCCATCTTCATTAGACTTGTTGTCAGGTGTATTTGGTGAGCACCAATTTGCTATGTATTTCCTGTCTACAAATTGCGTGTGGAATCAGGCATTTGCAGGTGAGATGGAGATTGCATATGCAGGTTGAATCAGGTCCCATTTACCACAATTGTTAGCATTTCTAGCAAGGCAGTATATAGTATCTGGAAACTATGACAATTTTGTAAATGTTTATTTCTCAAAATTGTGTTTACTTTTTAATGTTTATTTATTTATTTTAGAGACAGAGAGAGAGAGAGAGAGAGAGAGCAAGCAGAGGAGGGTCAGAGAGAGGAGACAGCATCTCAAGGAGGCTCCATGCTGTCAGCACAGAGCCTGATGCAGGGCTCGAACCCACAAACCATGACATCATGACCTGAGCTGAAACCAAGAGTCAGATGCTTAACCAACTGAACCACCCAGGCACCCCTGTTGTTTACTTTTTATTCTGAAATGTAATACTACACTAGAAAACTGAATAAACATAACTGTCATAACTGTACAGTGGTATAAGTGTAGACCTCAACTCTACCAGCAATCCTGAAATCATGGCTCCCCATCCATCCCTGCTCTATTACACACGCTCTTCCCCTCATCTCCTTACATAGCTACTATCCTGCTTCTCATGATAATCACTTCCATGGATTTTTTAAAAATATATTTATTTAAAATTTTGTTACTGTTTGCTTATTTTAGAGAGAGAGAGAGCATAAGTGGGGGATTGGGGTGGGTACTCAGTGAGAGAGGGAGACACAAAATCCAAAGCAGGCTCCAGGCTCCCAGCTGTCTGCACAGAGGCTGATGCGGGCTTAAACTCACAGATCACAAGATCATGACCGGAGCCAAAGGTGGACGCTTAACCAACTGAGTCACCCAGGCTCCCCTAAAAATATATTTTAATCAATTTGGTATATAATACTAAAAATATTATCTTTTCCTATTTTTAACTTTATCTAATTGTAATTGTACTGTATGTAATATTTTGCAACTTTATTTTCTTCAATGACAGTTATGTTTGTAAAATATACTCAAGTTGTTTATGGGTCTGATTTTAAAATACTTAAAATAGTCAGCAGTATACAATTTGTGTGACATAATTGCTAACTTTAATATCTCCTTATTTTCAAGGTTTGTAAATCCTTAAACAAAACCAAATCCTTTTAAGTTGGACCCAAGAGGACTTATTCCAATATTTTAATAATCAAAAAAATCTGGATTTCAACTTTTTCTGATTTTCATCATAAGAAAATATCCATTTTTCAGAAAATTCTCCTTTTTTTTTTAAATTTTTTTTTTAACGTTTATTTATTTTTGAGACAGAGAGACAGAGCATGAACCGGGGAGGGTCAGAGAGAGGGAGACACAGAATCTGAAACAGGCTCCAGGCTCTGAGCTGTCAGCACAGAGCCCTACGCGGGCTCGAACTCATGGACAGTGAGATCATGACCTGAGCTGAAGTCGGATGCTCAACCGACTGAGCCACCCAGGCGCCCCAGAAAATTCTCCTTCATAACGGCATCTAGAGAAGCTATAGATAAACTATCTTTTCAAATTTTTTAAACTTTGTATAATGCCAAATAGATTAAGTTTCTTAGATGAAAATATGGAGTTACCTTAAAAAAAAAAAGTGGGGCACCTAGGTGGCTCAATGGGTTGAACGTCTGTTGCCTGCTTGGGATACTCTCTCTCTCCCTCTTTCTCTGCCTCTCTCTCTCTCTCTCTCTCAAAAATAAATAAACTTTTAAAAAAGCATTAAAAAAAAAAGAAAAACTTAAGTGCTTTCTGAGTCTACAGTGAGATAGATTGCATAGGAATCACTTAGATATCATAGCATCATTTACTGTGGGCCTGGCTTTATTCATTTTATATTTGTTATCTCATCTAAGTTACAGCCTTATTATTACTTATTCCCATTTTATAGATGTATTCAAAGAACCAAAACTAGGGGAAACAATTTGCACAAGGTCAAATTGCTAGGGACAGAGCTGGGATTTGAACCCTGATACTCTTTCCCCCAGGTCCTATGCTCTTAACCAGGATGTTAAACCTCCTCTGTTAGATATACATTCTCACCTTCAGTGGGATTTATCATTGAATTTAGTTGTGCCTGAGTCTTTTGTTTCTAATCAATCATTTCCACTGCTTTATGTAAGTCAGGGTGGAAGACAGCAAAAAAAAAAAAAAAAAAAAAAAAAAAAAAAGCTTTGCTATGGAATTGAAGATAGTAATAAACTGGCTGGAAAACAAAGATCACATTAATAACTCATATCAGTAGTGCTGGTGTATCTCTTGACTCTCCTCTGGCCTGTTTCAAGTCAGTAGAATTATCCCCATGGAACTAACACATGGACCTTCAAAATTAATCAAACTGCTGCTCAATGCTAAGAGAGAAATTCCATGGGATCTTTTGGCAATATTCCTTATTCCCATTCCCTGTTTTTGCTCTTGTCACCTTATTGGTCCTGGACTCAGATTTCCTCTGTATTCCATTGGTTCTTTGTACCACTCAAAACTTGCTTCTGCTACTCAATGGCTAACATTCAGTTTCCAACCTTAGCCATGCCATATTCTTAATCTGTTTATGCTTAAATTTGCTGTCTTTGGGCAAGGCACCAATTCTTTTGACTCTTAGTTTTACTGTGTCTAAAATGAATCATTTAAACAAAATGGCCACCAAAATATTTGCCAATATTAAAATACTTATGCTTCCTTTCCAAATACTTGTAGTGTGGCCCCCTAGGTGTTATTATAAAACATCACTATGGTTAAATAATACCAGAAGAGATTTTTTTCAGAAATTTTTTTCAGAATGTTTTGTCTTACTTTATGCTGGGTGAAGCCAGAAATTTTTGAATATTAAAGAGGGACTCCATTAGTGATAAATTGCTTGTCTAGTTTAGTTATTTGGATAACTATTCTCATGGCAACAATTGATTGGCAAGGAAGCCACATGCTACCCTGCGCTAACTCTAATTTTCTTTTACAACCCTTGTTTAAAGAGATTAAGTAGTTATTCTGGGCTGAGTATGGACAAGCTGCTCTAATAACATAAATTTTCCTTATCATCTGGGTTCTTGCTATTGATAATAACATACTGAAGGAAATATTATTCCATTAGACTTGCTGTTCCCAGAATTTTATTAAGTGTTACCAAAAAGGAGACTTTAGGAAATATAATTTCCTGATATGTGGCATCACTGCACTTAATTTCAATTTCATATTTTTCAAACAAATGAAGCAATAGGGACAATACATTTTAGAAAACTACAGATGTAAAAAAAAAGTAATTTAATTTCCTCAACTTGTTAGGCAACCAATTACAGTTTAACATGATTAATTTGCTAAATAAAAAGTTAGACCTAAAAAGCACAATTTAATTTATTGTCTTCTAAAGAATGAATGAAGCTGATTTATTTTTCTGAATAATCATTTTGATAGAATCTCACAAGTCTGGTGATTTTATCATCATTCCCCTGAATTTATTTGTTTCTTATGGTGAAAGAGAAGAAAATTAAAGGGTTGCTTAATACTGGTCTTCAGCTATGTGATAATTAAGATATAGGGGAAATTTCCTGATATGAAGAATAATTACATAATGGTACAAACAAATATAGATACTTCATAAAAGAACATAAAAATATGAAACAAATTGATTTAATAAATCTAGTGAAGATTTAGAGAGGATATTAATTTTTTCAAATACTTCAAATCTTCAAGTCTAACAATGTTCTGTATTATAACACTGAATTTTTAAAATACCCTAAAAATGCTAGTTTATGTTCAAGAATATTTTGCTGTTACTCTGCCAAAAGTCAGTATGTTGTTGGGTTCAAGTGTAAATTCAGTTCTTCGATTTCTAGTTCTCTTCTAAATCTAGAACCCCAGAGTGTGAGCCAGGTACGTTTCTTCTGTTCTATCTGCCTCAAGGTTCTCTAATAGATGTGGCATTTTTCTGCTATTACTTTATGCAAAAATACAGTAAGATCAATTAAGAGGTTCTTCTGCTTTCTGGGGACAGCAAAACAGGGCATCCTTTTCATGAACTGCTAACTGTAGACAGGCTTTTAAGAGGGTAATTTAAAATTAATGGGAGCTAGTCTTTGATGCAGTTAAGACTTCAAAGACATGCCAGGTTTTTATTTGTTAAAGGGGGATGGGGGAGTTACAATAAGAGGAGGGATTACATTAAAGCTTACAAAATCTCCCTAAAGGGCTTGGACTAACACAAAGGTGTGGTCAGGGAGTCCGTCCCTCCTCCCCTCCCTCCCTCCCTCCCTCCCTCCTTCCCTCCTTCCCTCCTTCCTTCCTTCCATTTTCCTTTCTGGTGTATCTGAATTAACAATGACTGACAACCAACAGTGACACATTTCCAATGTGACAAGTTTAAAAACTAAAAATGAGCCTCACTTAGGAAAGATTAAAGTATCCTAGATAATTTAACAATTTTTTTAATGTTTATTTTTGAGAGAGAGAGACAGAGCATGAGTAGGGGAGGGGCAGAGAGACAGAGACATAGAATCGGAAGTAGGTTCCAGGCTCCGAGCTGTCAGCACAGAGCCCGATGCGGGACTTGAACCCACAAACCATGCGATCATGATCTAAGCTGAATTTGGATGTTTAACTGACTGAGCGACCCAGGCATCCCTCCTAGATAATTTTTTTAATCTTTAATTTTCATGAAGTAGGAATCAGTCCTTGGTTTGGAGAATTCCTTGTTGGTGGTGGAAAATGGGGTGCCACATATTATATTTGAACTAATTAAGAACATTAAATCACTTCCAAACAGAGGAAAGGAAGAAGGAAGAAATTGTAATCAGGTATGACGAATTTAATTTAGTTAAGAGAGTTCAGCTGAATTTCTGCTTGCACCTCAGCTGCTAGCTACATGGATGTGGGAATAATCAGGGATGACCAAATATAGTCGTAGGGAGTTATCGAGCACTTTAACAAGTTACAACTCTAGAAAACAGTGGGTCTAATATCTTCCAAGCACCTTGTTTTGTTTTGTTTTGTTTTGTTTTGTTTTAAATCTCTGAGTCTCCATTAGTCATGAAGACTAATACCTGAGCAATCTGGAATAGGGCAGGAACAACCAATGCCAGGATAACCCATTTCTAGAGACATTAACTATTCTGCTCTGTTGACCCAAGGTCATGTATTTGTTTGTGTAAATTATGTAAGCATGCATTTGCCAGTGAGATCAGCAGTTTTCCTCTCCTATCTCCTCTCGTAGCTCGCCTCCTGAAGAGCAGTTAATTCCCTTTAAAAATATTTGCCAAATGAATCAAAAACTTGCTCCCATTCATTTCAAATCACTCCCCTCAACAACCAACCATTAGCAATCCATTGCCAGAAAACAGAATTATATTGTAAATTAAAATTTTATTTCTGAGATATAAATATATTCTTTCCACTGAGGTCATTGGGATTGTGTGAAGACATCTTTTACATTTTAGAAAAGTATGTTGGAGACCAAGTACCCTTGTCAGTTTCAGAATAATTTTTGTAACAAGGAATCTCAAATTAAGAACTACTCTAATTTATACAGTTCTACATATTCTCTTTAACTATACTAACTATATTCTCTTCGACTTAATTTTAATTCAAATTTTAAAAATTCTGTTATCAGGGTGCTTGGGTGACTCAGTTGGTTAAGCATCCAACTTCAGCTCAGGTCATGATCTCATGGTTCCTGAGTTCAAGCCCCACATCAGGCTCTGTGCTGACAGTTCAGAGCCTGGAGCCTGTTTCAGATTCTGTGTCTCCTTCTCTTTCTGCCCCTCTCAAAAATAAATAAACATTAAAAAATTTTTTTCAATAAAAAAATAAACATTAAAAAAAAGTTCTGTTACAGGAGTTAGATTTATGATTTTCAGCAACCTAGCTTTGTAGCTTTACTTACATGTCTTTGAAAGAAATTAGGAGGAAGCTCCAAGAGAAATGGTATTATGTCTGTTTTATTTACTGCTTCATCTCCAGCACGAAAATAATGCCTGGCACAGAAACTGCCAAACTTAAATAATCAGAAACTAAATGGTATTTCTTCACATGGGCACAAATTAACTAGTAGATAACACAAAATGTTGGTAAACTAGAAGTTTGTCTTTTTCTTTGTTTATCTGTGTGTATTTGTTGAGTGTCCCAACTGAGAATGTATCTGTGAACAAAAATTATTTCACTCTTAATTCTCATGGAGACTACAGTCTCCCCAGGGACACATATATGAATCCAAATACCCTAAAAATAAAAGTGTAATGGGAGTATGATGATTATAAACTGAAATAGTTCTACGAGGATGGATGGAAGAAAGGAAGGAAGGACTGACTCAACTTTAATTATGGGCTCAGAAAATGCCATACACAAGGAATCGAAGTGTAAATTGAAATCTAAGGACAAAGTGTTAACAAGGTAAAAAGAGAAAAAGAATTTCAGGCACAGGACAGGCTGGGAAAAGGCCAAGGGCAATATCAAGACGACTTCAATGAATCCAAGAAGCTAATTAGTTAAGAATCTAGAGAATGGAAGATGATGGTCACCTCCTAAATGCTCTATGGTAGTACATGCTCTTGTTTGGACTGGAAGACTGGAAGGAAAATTATCAGATTTCCTTCTGTTGGGGTTCTGGCAATACTGAATTAATGTAGTGTTCACCAATGCCACACTTGACAATTCCTATGACCACGGGTAGGCACTTGATTCAAAGGTGCCTCAAAGGAACCCTTCTTAGAGCCTCCTGGCCAAGAATCTATGCATAATGAGCTCTGCCCAGTGGCAGCAGTGGTAATTGTCTAAGACAGTGTTCTCAAACTGCAGATGTCATCACAATCACCTGAAGGATTTGTTGAAGGAGATTGCTAGGCTCTGCCAACTGATGTTTCTCCCTTAGTATGTTTGTAGCTCTAAAAAGTTCTCAAGTGATGCTGAAGTTGCTCATCCATGGACCACTCTTTAAGAACTGTAAGTCTAGAAAAATCAAGCTAGATCCCTGAGTGTTTTAGAGATGAGAAAACAGGTTATTAGGAAGCAACACCAAGATAGTATAGCCAACAATCTAGAAAAACAGGTATCCTGTGAAGGAGAGCAACCCAGAGAGCAGGGGTCTTTGATTCTAGTCCTTATCTATCAATACCACAGATTTCCTTTTCCCTTTGCAATATCTGAGCGTTATATAATTGCTCTATAGTCCTTATTCCTTGTTTCTTCACTGATGTCTTATCACTAAAATTAGACCCTGATATGCAATGATTTTGACATTTTAAGGAGACATCTTTTCTTTAGCTTCTGATTCCTGTATCAGAAAGTGATCTTCTTTAAGTTGTGGCAAATAGGTAAGGACAAATTACAGGAATGTCCATAAAATTAATAGCAAAATACCCTCTTAAAGATAAAGTAATACTTACTATGCCAGACATCTTATCAGATACTTCATACACATGATCTCATTTAATCACCTCAACAACATGACTAGGTAGTTACTCTTGCTCTTTCACAGATGAGAACATGGGGGCTCCAGTTGGTAAGTACTGGTCAAATTTGTAAGTGTGTGAATGATAACTTTTTCTCTGCAAAAGTAGCCATAATTTTGCATCACCATGTCACCATATACATACATTCTGCATCACCCCATGCATACATGTAGCATAGTATAGTGATTAAAAGCTGGGCCTTTGAAATCTGACTTCCTGTGTTAAACCCAACCATACCACTCACTGTGTATACCTCTCAGGTTGCATGAAGAGTAGGTAAGTTAATATTTTTCAAGAACCTTGAACAGTGCCTAGGACTTAGAAACCTTTCTCAAAATGTATGTTTAGAGAAATAAAATACACACAAAAGGAGAAAGGTGTGCCAAGGCACATAGTAATTTTGCATTTTTTTCATTAATCAAGGCAGGAAAAGAAGAACATCCCCTAGGCCTCTGCAGGTTGTAAATGTGCTGCCCTGATTGCTCTGAATCTCTTCCCAATGGAACTGACTTCAATTGAAACAGTGTATGGAGAAGTTCAAGGCTTAAAAAGCCCTTGGGGCACCTGGGTGGCTCAGTACAACTCTTGATTTTGGCTCAGATCATGTTCATAGGAACAAGATGACATGTTCATGTGACAGTACAGAGCCTGCTTGGGTCTCTCTCTCCCTCTCTCTCTCTCTCTCTCTGCCCCTCCCCTGCACACATACACACACACCCACTCTCTCAAAATAAATAAATAAACATTTTTTTAATCTTAAAAAAACCTCTCAAATACAATGCAGTTTTATTGAACAGAGATTGTGAGAAGATTGGTAGATTCATTGGAGATACAGTCTAAACTGTAGGCTGGCTAGTTTGCCAAAGAGAGTTAGGGAAAGTGTCATCTGAAAGGAGCCTTCCTGAGATAGGAACAAATCTCAAACAGTAACCTTAGGAACTATTCCTTCAAATGAACCAAAATTTGACTGGATAAATCCCTGGAACAAGTAATACCTCCATAGCTTTATTGAAAACAAGAGAGCAATCAGCAGGCAGTTAGTAGATCTTGAAAGCTGGGTGTGGTCAGAGAACAAAACAATCACAGAGCCTTAGCAAAGCCATGGTCACCTAGGGTGACTGGGTATTCCCTAGACTGCATGCCTGAGGAGTAACAAGGCATCACACTGTAGGGGGAGGGGGAAGGATGGAATGGACTTTACTAAAATAATTTAGCCAGTCACTAATCAAATAAACAACCAGATAGCAATAACAAGCCTTGGAGTGGGAATGAGTACCCAGTATTGCTAGAATACACTATCTAAAATTTCTAGTTTCCAAAAAAAATATTATGAGACATGCAAAGAAACAGGAAAGTATGACCTATACTCTAAAAAAGCAGGCAACTAAAAGTACCTGAAAGTGAGAGCAAACAGATGTCAGATTTAACAGAAAAAGTCTTCAAGGTAGTCATTATAAATATGTTTACAGAACTAAAGGAAACCATAATTATAGAAATAAAGGAACATATGATGACAATGTTGCATCAAATAGAGAATAACAATAAAGAGATAGAAATTCTAAAAGAAGAACAAAATGGAAGTTCTGGAGTTGGAAAATATAACTACAGTTAAAATTTCACTAAAGGGGAATGGCTAAAATTAACAACACGGGAAACAACAGGTTTTGGCAAGGATGTGGAGAAAGGGGAACCCTCTTACACTGTTGGTGGGAATACAACCTGGTGCAGCCACTCTGGAAAACAGGGTGGAGATTCCTCAAAAAGTTAAAAATAGAACTATCTTATAATATAGCAATTATGCTAATAGGTATTTACCCAAAGAATATAATAATACTAATTTGCAGTAATATGTGCATCCAATGTTTACAGCAGCATTATCAACAATAGCTAAATTATGGAAAGAGCCCAAATGTTCATTGACTGATGAATGGATAAAGAAGATGTATAATGGAATATTATTCAGCCATAAAAGAGAATGAAATCTTGCCATTTGCAATGACATGGAGCTAGAATATTATGGTAAGCAAAATAAGTCAATTGGAGAAAGACAAATACCATATGATTTCACTCATATGTAGAATTTAAGAAACAAAACAAGCGATCATGGGAGTGGGTTAGGAAAACCAAGAAACAGACTCTTAATTATAGAGATTAAACTGATGGTTTCCAGAAGGGAGGTGGGAGGGAGATGGGTTAAATAACTGATAGGGATTAAGGGGTACATGTGTCATGATGAGCACCAGGTGTTGCATGTAAGTCTGAATTGAACTAAATTGTACACCTGAAACAAATATTACACTGTGTGTTAACTAGCTGGAATTTAAATAAAAACTGCAAAAACAACTCACTGAAGGATTCAACAGATTTTAACTAGTAGGAATAAGATTTTAACTGCTCCAGAATAAGGGCTTGGCATGTGGTAGGTGATCAATCTATATTCGGTAAAAGACAGAATGATAAGAACAATTAGGCTCACAGCATGATCAGGAAAGTTGGCCTGTTTTAAGTCATTTGTAAGTCATTTACCTTGTGCCTGAGGTTACTAATCTATAAAATAGGAGTAATCATAGTACTAATTATGTCAAAAAAGTGATATGACTATTGACGTGAGATATCCTTATAAAGTACTTAGTACAGGAAGTGGTACATGGTTTGTACTCAATCTTCTTAACTGTTAGTGTTATTATTTTGTAGATGACAGAATACTGCTACTCCCCTGTTTTCTTGTCCTAATATATAATAAATTAATTTAGTTTTTGGTCCATCAAACAGTAGTTTTGAAGGGTTATGGTTTTAATAAACTGTGAGGTTCAAAACAGATTTTCCCAGAAATTCTTGGTGGTCTTTCATCTTTTTACAGCCTGTCCACATTTTTGAGCCACACTAGGATCCTCCTAGAAATGCTTTGGCACCTAAAGAGACAAGTTCGTGTTATAAGATAAGGAGCATGAGACTTCAGACTCCTAAGTAGATATTTAAGTTCCATTTCAACAATTTTAGTTTACCTACATTACGTACAAAAGTTCACTTAAACTTTTCTAGTTTGGGTGAGTAACAGGGTAATAGAACTTATAGAGTTGACTGCTAAGATTGGATAACATAGCTCTTACTCTCAAGAAGGGGAAAGAGAAGGGGGAATGTGAATAAAAAAGGTGACACGAGGGCTTTAAGTGTATTTGTAGTATTTTAATGTTGAGTGATGGGTATCTGAGTATTTACTACACTGTGATCTATTGTGTCTGTGTGTGAAATGTTCAATGAATTAAGAATAGTTACCTTAAGTGAATATGGACATTCTATATGTAAAGGTCCAACCGATTATTAATCACCACATCGTTAAATCTTTTCTTAGGGGCCCAACGAATACCAAACTCTATGTAGAAAGTAGGAGAGGCAATACAGGTCAGTGACAATCCTGTTTCCACAGCCTGAATTGTATGCATAGGTTATTAAGATATTCAGAGTGTGTGTTTAGTTTTTAACTTGGCCTGAAGAGGAGCTATATTTGCTTTTTATGAATAACAGTATCCCAATGTTGAGTTCTGAGGCCCCAGGCTCTCTGCTGCCATATTTGGCCACTGCTGTGCTCCATTCATGGTGACCACCCACACTTCTTTCCAACAAGGCTCTTGTTCCTAGGACAAATTAAATTATTACAGAACGTGTTTCAAAACCCAGAGCAAGGCATTACTTCTGAACAACCAAGAATTTCTCAGAAACAAAGTCTTTAATTTGAACAGAGCTGGTCAAAAAACAAATTGCCAAGCCATTCCTTCATACACACAATTCTACTTCTTCTGCCCCACCACAATCCCACAATTTCAGCAACAGGAAACAAAATGTTGCCACTCTCTATCTATGGCAGAACATCAACGGGTCTTTTTGAAAAGCAGCTTTTATTCATTCACATAATCTGAAATGCCCCCTGGCCATGATCACTATCATCTTTGATGTGGCTTCTGCATATTGTCTGCCCATCACTATGCCTTCCAAAAGAAAAGGGATGCCTAAATGAAAGCAGTATGGTAAGGCTTGAAAGAAATGCTTAACTACTGAACACAATGTCTTAAAACAGAAGCTCTGTGGATTTCCCCCTGTTGATACAAAACGATAATTCTCAGGACCTCACAGAAACATTTCGGATTCACTACACAAGTCCCACAGGGAAGCACATCCTTGTTGCTCATTCTGGCACAACTTGGAAGAATTCCATTTAACATCTCGAAGAAATTCTACTCAGGCAATGGCTTAGCAAATGCATTCAAGGTCAGAGAAAATATTTCCCAACATTACTGTTGAGCTTACTGCAGAAAGGACAGGAATCATTAACTTCATTTGATGGTTAAGTCCTTTCTGGGCTGTTCAGAAAATAGTCCCTCTGTTCTCCTCCAATGTCTTATATTCTTCACAAGAAGCAAGTATCTCCTCTTCAGGCTAAGTTAAAAACTAAACACACAACCTTATATTCCTTATATTGTCTCTCTCTCTCTCTCTCTCTCTCTCTCTCTATATATATATATATATATATATATATACACACATATACATATATATACATATATATACACATATATACATATGTGTGTATATATATATATATATATATTTGAAAGGAAGAAGAGAAAGGTAACCTAATAATCTCTTTTTCTCTCTCCATTGTTGTTTCTCTCTCTTTCAAACACATAAACATGCAACACATATGCACATACATTTGCAGGAAGCTGTACATTAAAAACAAACACATAAGAGAAACAACCCTCAAATCTCTTCGAAAAATATCAGACAGGTCCAAACAGTGAGCTCTTTTATTATAATCTGAAACCCTAGTGACTTTCCCATCAATCTATATACTAGTGCACCTAGAGACAATTTTCATTTACTGTGCATTAATTTATTAAGACAATGCATTTTGATTACTTATAAATGTTATCCTTTATTTATTCTCATTCCCATTCACTCCCCACCTCTATGACCTACACCTTCTTGATATTTACAATTATAGAATTTTTCTCACCATTCCCACTGGAGGCAATACCAACCAGTTATAACCTAAGCAAACCAGTTCTAGGATTCTCTTCTCTCTTTCCCACCACCCCATTCCACTGTGCTACAGAAGCTTGATGACCTCATGTCCCTTTATTCTGACATCGTACTCTTGTCTAACTTCCCTGAAAGTTAAATTACTTGTCCCTTCAATCTGAACACAACTTTTTTTTAATGTTTATTCTTATTTTTGCAGAGAGAGATGGGGACAGAGGATCCCAAGTGGCCTTTGCGCTGACATGGAGCCAGCCTGATACAGGGCTCAAACCCATGAACCACGAGATCACAACCTGAGCCAAAGTTGGATGCTCAACTGACTGAGCCGCTCAGGTGCTCCAACTTTTTTTTTCGTAAATAAAATTAATCACACTTCCATGTTAGGAGAAAAACGACTTTATTTTAATCTCTGCTACTAAAACATAAACCAAAAATCTGCTTTCCTGATTCTTTAAAGATTATCTGCACTTACAAAAGATGAAGGAATAAAACACTGAATGATAAAATAGTACAAGTATACTTTATTTAGTCCTCTCTACCTCTTAAGTGATAGTTTATTAGTCAAGGTAATGCCAGCTGCTGTAACAATGAATGGAACATGTACAATGGCTGATAGCCAATGGCAGCAATTTATTTCTACTTCCAAATCAGCTCATCCTGAAGGTAGAAAGCTCTATTCCAAGTGGCAGTTGATGCATGCAAGCTTCTTTTATATTGTTCTTCCAATATCTTCAACTCAATCCAATGAAAGAAGAGAGAACATGAAAAAACCAAACATGGAAGACTTTCATAAGATAGTCCTTAAACTAATAAGGATGATATACCATTAGCTTGAACTCAGTTACATGATCGCACTTAAAAGCAAGGAATGCTGGAAATGTATTTTAGCTGTAGGCTTAGCAATGAAGTCAAGTTAGGTACTGAAACGAGTTAGCCAGTCTCTGCAAAATTTACTTTCTATTTAGAAAAATTCCTTTAGTCATTCTTTACAAGTTGGTTTGCCAGCAATAAATTGTCTTAGCGTTCCTTAATCTGAGAATATCTTAATATCCCTTTCATTCCTAAAGGGTATATTCCTTGGATACAAACTTTATAGTTGGCAGGTCTTTTCTTTCAGCACTTGAAAAAATGTACCACTTCCTTCTGGATTTTATGATATCAGATGAAAAAAAATGCTGTCTTTGTAGGTGGTATTCCCCTACACATAATGTTTTGTTACTCTGTGGCTACTTTAAAGATATTTCCTTGGTCTTTAGTTCTCAAAAGTTTTCATTATGATGTGTCTTAGTATAGATTTCTTAGGGTTTATTCTACTAGGATTCATTCAGCCTCTAGGTTTATATCGTTTGTCAAATTTGGGAATTTTTCAGAAATTATTTATTCAAGTCCTTTTTATTTTTCTTTAAATTTTTTTTAATGTTTATTTATTTTTGTGCCAGAAGCCAAGCTATCCAACCAGCCTGATGGCAGGGCCCGGGCAGTGGATGGATTGGGAGTGCATGGCAGTCCACTGAAAGTGAAGCTTCTTGTACTCCTGCTTTTATGTAATTTGGCCTTAGCGTTGGTCAAGGCAGCCCCCCAACCAATGAAAGTACCTGGGGATTTGTCAGTTGGGGAATTGCCCACGATAGGCCCCCGGGAAAAGAACCATTGGGGAAAGAAATAAGATTCCACAGGGAAATTATGCAGCCCTACATCCAGCCCTTGCCACCCCCTATAAAGACTCCTCTACCTAAAGGAAGGATAGCCCCATATATTTCCCAGTCAAGGAGGGGACAAATGGATTTGAAATCCCCACTCCAGCAACAAAGGAACGTATCTATGGGTACAAGTTACTCCAACCTCTAGACCCACTTGGCCCCCTGGAGGCATTCCAGATGATAACTGGACCTGTTGGGTTAAGGTACAGAATGGTTCATTAGCTCCTAGGTATACATTGTCTCTCTGGGAGCGCATAAGGCGTGGGTTCCCAGGGCCCGCTTGGCTCCCTCCTGGCACCCCAGACCAAAGTGAATACTTTTGTTCCTCATACTGCATATGGTTCAAAGGAACAATTAAGAAGTCATGTCCCTGTAAATGTTCCACTTGAGGTGTTGAGAGCTAGATGACCTTGAAAGGACAGGAGGGAATGTTACAAGAAAATAACTATGTTGTTCCTTAATGGGTGATTACACAAAGGAACATTTTTAGAATTAGGTAATGCCAGAAAACATAGATGACACACGCTATAAGGAATTTGCTAACGAATATAATGCTACGTTTGCCACAATAAAGCGGCCAGTCTAACACACTGTTGTTGTCTGTGTCCATTTGTTATTTTCGTTGACGCCGTTCATTCTTTGGGAACCCCTGGACCTGCTGGGACTGGACCTCAGCTTTTTTGAGAGAAAGAGAGACAGAATGTAAGCAGGGGAGGGGCAGAGAGAGAGGGAGACACAGAATCCGAAACAGGCTCCAGGCTCTGAGCTATTAGCACAGAGCCCGATGTGGGGCTTTAACTCACAGACTATGAGATCATGACCTGAGCTGAAGTCAGAAGTTTCACCGACTGAGCCACCCAGATGCCCCTTCAAGTCCCTTTTCAATTGCACTCTCTCCTCTCCTTCGCAACTCTGATAATGTGAACGAATGTTAGTGTTTTTGTTGTTGTACCACAAGTCTATGAGATTGTTCATCCTTTGGGAGAGTCTTTTCTCTCTGTTGCTCAGTTTGGGTAAATTCCACTGATTCTTCCTCAAGTTCACTGATTCCATCCTCTGTCACCTCCAGTCTATGGTTGGGCTCATCTAGTGAGTTTTTTTCAATTGTTTTATTTTTCAGTCTTAAATTCACATCTGGTTCTGTTTATTATTTTTAATTCTTTGCCGGTATTTCTCTAATTTTTAATTTGTTTCAAGAGAACTTGTAATTGCTTGTTGAGGCACTTCTATGAGGCTGCTTTAATATTCTTATTGGAGAATTACAACTTTTGAGTCATCTCTGTTAAATTATTTGTTTCATTGTAGTTATGATTTTCCCAGTCGGTGCTTCATATTAGGAGTGATCTTCTATATCCTGGACATTTTGGATATTGTTTGTGAGAATCTAGATCCCATTTACTTAATTTTTCTTAGCAGATAGTCCACCTATTGAAGTGTAGCCTGAGGACCAGGTGGATGGGGTGAGCTAGTTGAGTTTATAACAAGTTTCCAAGTGATAATCATACTACAGGTCTGGGGACTGCACTGTGAGAACCAGAAAATTTGACAGAATGTTCCATGCTGAAGACTTTTACTTCCTACTAGGTCCTACAGAACAAACCATGCCACTAAAAGTGGGGGTACCAACCCAAATTTCCCTCTTGACTCCCAGTGGAGGTGCTGGAGACTTTTACTTCAATGCTAGGCCTCGCTAACACCTGGGAAAAGAAAGCTGACTCATACTGACCTTTTTCTGAAAGGTGAGAGCAAAATCTCTGTTCCTTCTGGGAGTTTCTGGCACCAAAGGAGGAGAGAGGAGGAAATGGAGCACATGCTATCCCCATCTCCCACTACCCTATTATGTCTTATTGATGCCAATATAAAAAGTCCACCATTTTTGGACATGGCCATCTCAACATGTGGCTTCCAGAGTCATTGAAGCATGGAGGGAGAACAATGGAAGACATAATTCTCTCAAACCTTCTTCAATTCAGACCTTCCTGGAGGTCTACTATATTTGGTAGATCTGTCCAGGCTCCAAGTCTTGTTTCTATTTCGTCCCCACATCTATCACCTGCTAAACCTTGCAGTCAAGTGAGTCACCCAGTGTGATAGTTAATTTTATGTGTCAATTTGGCTAGGCTACGGTGTCCAGATATTTGGTCAAACACCAGTCTAGATGTTGCTGTGAAAGTATTTTTTAGATGTAATTAACATTCAAATTACTAGACTGCATAAAGTAGTTTTTCTTCTGTAATGTGGGTAAGCCTCAACTGATTAGTTGAAAGCCTTAAAAGAAAAAACTGAGGTCCTCTAGAGGAAGAAGGAATTTAGACTTCTCTTTGTCTGTTTCTCTCTTTGTACACACACACACACACACACACACACACACACACACACCCTATTGCTTCTGTTTCTCTAGAGAACCTAGCAGAGAGGTAAATAGTAACAAATATCATTGACTGGATGTCTGCTACATTCACTATGCTAAGAGATTTAGATTCCGTATTTAAATTTCAAAATTACTGTATGAGAAAAGCATTACTATTTTTACCTTTAAAATGAGAAAACTGAGTTTAAAAGAAGCTAAGTAATTTGCTGATGAGATACTAACATTTGATTTGAATACAAATGTGCTGATTCCAAAGTCTTTAAAAATCACTACACAAAACTTGACTGGCATTCAAAACTACTTGGTAACAACACTAGAGTTGTATTATCTTTTCTATCAGCCTTAAACACCTAAGTCATGACCATGGGGCACTTAACTCCAGGTTTGTGCCATGTAATGCACATGCACAGATGAACTACACATGGTCTCTGTCCTAGAGAGTAATTCAATATGAAAGTTTATCCTATTCGCTTTTCTTTCATCTTCCTAACTGTAAACTTGAGTACCAAAAGATACTTGGGACTTCTTCACTATTGATGAAAGAGAAAAATAAAAGGACGTTTTTCTCTGCAGTATTATCTTCTTCTGTAATCATTTCTGGAGCCCATTATGGATGCTGCTTGGCAGTGTCAGTAAGTTTTTCAGAGTTTATTCCTTGTCTGTTGCTGTTTCTGCAGTCAGGAAGGTACAGTTCTATACGATACACTAATTTGTGGTGGCATTTACAGACTTTAGGGATGCATTACAAACACATATAAAGCAATTAGAGAGCAGCAGAATCCAGAACATACTTAAGTGACAAACTGTTCAGAAACATGTATTTACAAATGGAATGGAATAACTATGGAAGATATCATGCCACAGTGAGAGCCATTAGGATTAGAAAAGTAACAACGATCCATGAGATCCATTTGATGCATTATCTTAGGCCAGTGGTTCTGAAACTTTGCAGACAACAGAATCACCTGAGATAAGGCCCATTAAAACAGATTGCTAAGCTCCATTCCTAGAGTTTCTGATTCAGTAGGTCTGGAGTGCAGCCTGAGAATGCATATCCCAGATACTGCTGATACTACTAATATGAGGACCACACTTTAGTAACCACTGATTTTCTGGGTCATTCACACTAACTGACTGGCTCTGTTGGCAACTTACACATTTCACAGATCAACTTATAACACCTGCTGATGGCTTTGGGGTCTTCTGATTTTTCTTTCACCTTCTTCAATTTCACTGCTTTGCCTACAATAAATATATCCTAATAACAATCTCTAGGCTTTGCCACTTCAAAGTAAAATATGGTAGTGGAGCAGAAAACTAACCGCCTGGATGAAACCAACATTATACGTTCTGTTTGAAAATAGTTCAATCTTTGATACTTTCATATACAAATCCAACATCAAAGTGAACTCCCAGGTTCTGTCAGATTTCTTCTTTCTAGTAAGAGATGAAACGTTTGCTGTCATTCTCTTAACGTGATAATTAGACAGTGTGATAATACAGTTTTCCTGGTGTTTATAATCCTTGATCATATATTGTAATCATAAATATAGGCCAAGACTCAATGACTTAATTATAACCTTGATGGTAGACTGATAGAGAAAAACCTCACACTATCCTCAGGGTAGAAAAGGAGTCTTTTGAACATACTTTAGAATCAATCTATGGTAAACATTAAAAAATGTATTGAAGTGCTGATACTCAATCCAACATGATGATCTGAATATACCCTAACATACTTTTAATGTCTTTATATATGTTCTATTTAGCATGATCTCTCAACTCACCTTCATCACAGAAAATTCTTCAACTTCTTTCAAAGCCCAGATCATGTTTTCTCAGTCCATTAACTGTTACTCCTCTACTTGAGACCTACTTATTTATTAAACACATCCCATATATACCAGGCTCTGTGCTAGGTGATAGAGGTACAAAGTGAGTGGAACACAAGAAAATATCCTGTGGTGAGAAAGAAAGACTTGTAAAAACATAAATGCAATAAAGTATTAGAAGGGCTATTGTAGAGTATAATGGCCACAGTTTGACTAAAAAGAAAAAAAATCAATCCTATCTTTTTATATTACTCTCTAAAACATGTTAGTGGATTCAGTCTTCCTCTGCCAATGCAATAATTTCCATATATTCTCAGTAAATCCTTTCTCAATTGTGTGTGACAGTCATTGATTTAAACATTTAACATTAAAGTTGTCCTATGTGAAGACTAAATATTTTTAAAACTCCTCTCACTGTAGTGAAACCACAGGAAAAGGGCATCGAGTGGTAAGTAATCCCAAAATTCCAATAGACTGAGGATTTCAAGATATAGGTATTCTGAAAAAATAATATATATTGGTTTTGAAATATGGAAATAATGAGTGCTAGATATGGGAGACAGGAAGTTAGATCATGGCCAGATATTTCCCTAGAATCCCCTCCTTAACTCCATCATCATCCAAACAAAAACAAAAACAAATAAAAATCCCAATGGATTTGCTAGTGTCCTAGTGGGAAGAGAGTAAGAGTTTATAAGACCCATAGGCCAGTGATGAAATACTATCTTTCTCCACTAATTATTCTGCAGTGTTAAGAAATCCTGTGATAGAAGAACACTTAGATATTGCTAAGTACCACAATGACATTTGCAGGCTCTTCTCTGGTGTCTAGGATGTGTCAACAACAGAAAGGCCAATATCTAACAGAGAACAGTGGCTAGAACAGTTCTATCCCCCTTGGCCTAAGCTGCCCTCTACCTCCTGTAATGAATGGATTCATGTCTAAACAGTAATGGATCAAAGAAACATTTAATTAGAATGAACCCTAGATTTCTCTTCTGTAGAAATCTGCATTTCCAATACATGAGCTCCCTTTAAAATTCATGGACTCTCATTTTCATGGGTAATCTTACTCTTAGAGAAATGAGGTATCTGGGCTGATAATTTGGTTAGTTTATAGATAATTTTGAAGGTCTTACTTTGCAATGACACTTCCCTTTGCAGGTTTAAAAGATATGTGGTAATTCCTACCTTACTCTGAAATAGGAATTCAAGTCCCTAGGGAAAATTGTAAGTTCAGAGGAAAGAAATCATCAGAGCAATCAAAATTCATGTTCTTAAAATTCTCTATAGCAATGCTTATGATTTCATCTAGCACTCTCTAGTCACTCATTGGGCACCCAGCATCTTTGAAGAAATAAATTAGATGGGGCGCCTGGGTGGCTCAGTCGGTTGAGTTTCTGACTTCGGCTCAGGTCATGATCTCACAGTTCTTGGGTTCGAGCCCTGCATCAGGCTCTGTGCTGACCTCTTGCTCAGAGCCTGGAGCCTGCTTCAGATTCTGTGTCTCCTACTCTCTCTGCCCCTCCCCCATTCACGCTTTGTCTCACTCTGTTTCTCGAAAATAAATGTAAAAAAAAATTTTTTTAAAGAAGAAATAAATTAGAAATAAATTATTTGAGAAACTCAACAGATGAACATAGATGAAGGGAAAGAAAAATAAAAACGGGGAGGGAGACAAAACATAAGAGACTCTTAAATACAGAGAACAAACAGGGTTACTGGAGGGGAGGTAGGCAGGGGGATGGGTTAAATTGGAGATAGGCATTAAGGAGGGCACTTTTCAGAATGAGTACTGGGTGTCACATGTAAGAGATGCATCTCTGGGTTCTACCCCAGAATGCAAGACTACATTGTATGTAAACTAACTTGAATTTAAATTAAAAAAATTAAAAAAGAAATTTGATGAAAGCTATAGATCTTATTGCTTAATGTTAGCAATTTTACTGTGTTTCAAATGCATATGATTTGCATGTTGCATGTTAGCATGAGTATGGAGTAGAATTAGCATAACAATGTTGTCAAAAACCAAGTTTCCTAATTGCATTTCTACTTTAAGTCTCCTTGAAGATAGGAGGAACCACTAAGACAGCAAGAAGGAATGGTGGAGAGAAAGCAGAGCAATTATAAAAAGGTTGATTTTAACCATTAAAATAGCCACATAGGACCATTTACCATAAAGGCAAATGATTACATACACCTCTTGTCTGTTTTTGTTTTTGTTTTTGAGAGAGATGGGGAAGGAGTTGGGAAAGGAGAGAATTTTTTTTTGAGAGTGAGAGAGAAACTCCCAAGCAGTCTCTGCATTTTCTAGGCAGAGCCCCACATGGAGCTTGATCTCACCAATTGTGAGATCATGACCTGAGTCTAAATCAAGAGTCTGATGTTCAACCAACTGAGCTACCAGGCACCCCACTTCTCATGTATTTTGTTCTATGCCCTATCCTCTGAGCTTAGACCAGCAGTTAGCTTGATCACTCCCCTAAACAGTACCAGACAGCATCATTGCTTTATTTCAATTTCTAATTGATATGACTGAACTTTCCCATATATAGGAGGCACATGAGAAAGCAAAGCTGAGTTTTGCTATTTATAATATTCCTACTTTATGTTCCCAGTTGCAGTCTTCAGGATAGCTTAATAACTACTATTTAATTTTTTTTCCAGTTTATTTACTTTTTGAGAGAGGGGGAGAGAGGGAGAAGGGGAGGGGCAGAGAGAGAGAGAGAAAGAATCCCAAGCAGGCTCCGTTCTTTTGGTATGGAGCCTTATGAAGGGCTTGAATTCACAAACCATGAGATCATGACCTGAGCTGAAATCAAGTCACAAGCTTAACTGACTGAGCCACCCAGGAGCCCTGAGTAACTACTATTTAGTGATCCCTACTATATGTCAGACAGTATGTGCACATGTAATTATTAATACTTACAAATAATTGAACAGTCCTACAAAAAGAATATAATCTTCATCTTACATACATACTATATATGTATCTATAGTATACTATATCTATAGTATACTATATACCATATATGTATGTATAGTATACTATATACACATATATACTATGTATACTATGTATAGTATACTATATACATATATATATTATCTAGTATAAGCAGTCAATGGCTAAATTAGATTTGAAATGAGGTCTTTCGGATTTCAAAACCCATATCCTCTCTCCATACTTGCCATGTCCTTCCCATGCCTATAGTTCCCAACTAAGAAATGAACTCATCCAAATTTCACCAGTGGTAAGCAAAGTCCCCCATTTCCTTGTTGTAGAGAGTCTTCTTTTCTTCAAAAATCTAATTTTTTTCATGAATCTATGATTCAGAGAGCCAAAGCCCCTTATGTGCTTCTGCTTGTCAGAATAAAATTGCTAGAAAAATTAAAATCACAACTCTGCCTTACTATGAGGAACAACACAAGAACAAGAGGGTGATCTTACCAACACTTCCACAAGTGTGTGATGTGAGTGAAACACTACTCTACCTGGTTCATGCTGATTTTTGTCTCTTTAAAAAAACTTCAGAAGAATTAAGAGTCAAAGTAAAATGAAATGCAGAATACAAAATGAAAACATTATAGGAGGAAGGAGAATTACTTAGGATGTACGAGATCTTACTCAAATCTAGGTTCCTGGGAGTGACAATTCACAGGTTCCACAAACTGATGGGCATGGAATGGAAAAAGAAGTCTTGAAGACACTGAAACAAGCTTAATTCTCAAAGCATAACCTCTGATCTTAGAATTTCCCAAATTTTCAGTCTCTGTGGCTCACACAAAAACCTTTCCCTTTATTCTTCAAGATCACATGCTATCATCTGGATTATAACATGGAGTCATGTAAAATAAACATAGCCATGATTATATCATGTATGGTTTTAATGGAAAAACAAGGCAAAAACATGAAGGTATATAGCCTCAGAGATCTGTGTGTGATCTTCCTTGACATGATTTTAGTTTTCTTTCTCAATAAAAATCTAGGTATTTATCAATAATGCTAAGGATAGAAACACTAGTTTCATAAAATAATATGGGCAGAAAACATGGCTTGGAAGCCCAGTAGAACCACTTTAACAGCTTGTTATCCTGAAAGAAACTAATTACTTATTACCCACCTCCTCTTGTGATGTTCCTTGCCAAGAATTTCCCCACGACTTTAGGGTTTATAAAAGGAGAGAGACCCCACCCTACCCCTCCAGTCTCATTTTGTGTTTCACCTGCATCTTTTGCTACAGGCGAACTGGACCACATGAGTTTCCTCCAGTGTGCCATGCTCTCTATTATTCTAGTATTTTGTGCTGCTTGTTTTATTATCTGTGTTCCTGATCATTTCTACTCAGTATTCCCTGCTCATCTTCTGCAGTTTTTGGATTTGTCATCTGACCTTGCTGTCCCCTGCCCTTCACCCGTGCCCTTTATCTTTTCCTTCTTTCTGCCCCAATCACTCACAATGATTCTGCCTGCCTACCCCTCCCACTCCACAGGACAGTAAATTTCTTAAATGCAAAGACCATGTTGTATCTGCCTCATACCCTCAGCATGCTCAGCATGTAGTAAATCCTCAGAGATATTTGCTGCATGAGTTGCAAATAATCGAAGTTCTGTACTGCGGTACTCTGCTTTAATAATAAAGACAAGGCTTCTGAACGAAATTCGGGCACTGCTTTGTTTTGCCGAGAGTATTTATTGATTTCTAAGTGCATTTAATTTATGGAAACTAATTGTATGCTAATAGGAAAACATAAAAACTTTTCCAGTATTTTTTTAGAAGAAAATAAGAATCTGCCTCAAATAAGTGTTACTTAAATTTCATAATTATCTTTAAAAACAAAGAAATAGAGCATAGAGGTGTTCTGCCCAAGGGTACAGAGTGAATTTAACACTAATAGTGAAATGCCTGCCTTCCCAAACTCGATGTGACAAGCAGGTCCTGTTTATCCTGTGATCCCAGTTTCCATATGTGTCTCAAGGAGAATTTCACTATCTCAATATCCATTCCTCAGTCTTAGCTTGGAAGAGCTTCATGGGGTATTATTAGTCAGCCAGTAAAAGTTAGATTGACTTTCTAAGCCTGAATCATGTGGAGACGTCACTTAGGCAGCCCCATTCAAGCATGGCTCCTCTTGCAACAAGAGTTTTGCTATTGTGTGGCCATGACCATTGAGTCACTTCCACCCCCTGTTATGGGTACTGTTTCAGATAGAATCTCATCTCACCATCTTCCAAAAGCAGAGCCAGAAGATCTGCTAAATGAAAGGCTGCTGAGCCTTGAATGGCACTGCTAATGTTCCCCACACTTGGCCTTCTCCTCTCAAAACTACATTTTAAAGGGAATATTGCCCTAAGGGCTTGGTCCTGCTCTTGTAACTGGTTCTAATTTATGCTCCCTCTGGATCCATATCCTATAAACATTTTAACTCAGGGTAAAAAGCACATCTCTTTAAAGAATGAAGAGAAGGCAAGGTTGCCATATTTGAAGGAGGAAGGTAGCTGGTTATCAAAGGTAAATCCATTTCCAGCTACTTATGTTTGGTAATTTTTCATTTCTGTCTGTCTCAGGCTTGGGATAAGGACCCCTTCAGGCATCTCATATTTGAGAGCTATAGCCTGATCTCTTTGCCATAGTCAGTCTGACAATTTCTTTATTTTTGTTAGAAATTAAGCAGTCAATTGAAAATATGGCAACATAAAGTTATTTTAAATACAAGAAACTCCCCTTGCTTGAAAAGTTGGCTCCCACATAAAAACATATAAATAAACAGAGTCCTGCTAAGTATTCAGAGACAGCTATAAATTTGTATGATGATGTATATTATTGAGTATTTGGGGAAATAATGTTAAGGCCACTTCACATTCAGCTTGACTATAGACTAATCTAACTTCAGAATACGCTAAGAAAGCAGAAAGATATTTATTTTTGTTTTTGTTTTATTTTCATTTAATTATTTATTAAATTACCTTATATGAAGTTTGGGAACTAGAAGTCTGGCAAATCTAAGTTATATGTTAATCTCCTACCCCACTCCATCTGCCAAAAATAAAACTGTGAATGGAAGTAGGAAAAATTAGGAATTCAAAGTTAATCTTTTTGATACGTTGAAGGTGTGTGCACAATCATACAGTGTGATCAGTGGTGAAGATCAGCATGGAATACAAAGTGGCATATTTGTTTGGTAGCTCCATTTGAAACCACTGCAATGATACCTTTGTAAAAACAGCTGCCAGTAACTACATTTCAATCATATTAATTCATAATATTTAAAATTCTAAGTTTTAGACCCAAATGATTTTTGTTATAACTCAGATCCCTGTTAGGGTCTTCAAACACCTTGACATCTAGCTGATAATCATTTGAGGCCCCAGTTCATGTCCTCTGGAAATTCACAGCCTCTTTCCCCAAGACTACTATGATTTTCTAAAGGGCCTTACATTTTGGTAGGGGTGGGGTGGGGAAACACTTTTAGTTTTAAACATCAGCCTCTTTGGTTTCAGAATCACTTAACAATTTCTTTTAAGTGAACATCAGCATATGATGATCCTAGTTCCTCTGTAGGCTCTGTCCTCATGATATAGTCAAAGATAACATACTGGGTCTTACCTAGAGAGCATACTGTTTGCACTCTATGGTCATCTCACCAGGTAAAAAAGTAATTCTGCTCTCTACATGCCTAATTGTATCAAGAGGAGCAGTGTGAAAGAAAGGCTAAGATGGAAAGGTAAGGGTCTCCAGGACATGTTCACCAATGATAGCCTTCTATTTATAGCTTGTCTTTAACTTGTTTAATCACTTCCCTCATCATCTAATAAGCTGCTTCTATTGAAACAATATTTAGAGGAAATTTATCCACCCAGGTCTTATTTGTAGGTATATTGTATAAAAAATACAGCCTTCTTCAGTACACAAGACTTTGTTTCTTGGGGACAATTGCCGTTCTTTGAAGGTACTAACTGGGGCTGGGACCAAAAACAATTTTTTTTAAATGATAGTTTGTAATATTCATATTTTCTGGGAAAATTAAAGCATGCAATTTTTTCAGGTGGTAATAACTTAGCTAGTGGTTACTTTTAATAACATAACTTTTCCTCCAAAACTGTAACATTAATATATAAAGAAGGTAACAGAGCAGTTAACATTTTAGAAACACAATTCAGACCCCAATGCCTTGTGCATTTGACATCCCTCTTGTTCTTTATAGTAGCTTTACATTCTCTAAAGTAAGTATAAAGCTTCATGAAACTTGAAACTAAGTTGGAGAGCAACAGGACCAAACTAAGGAGAATAGTTGAAACAAAGAGTTATATTTGACAAGACTCACAGAAAGGGACCACCATTCATCATTAACATGTTTTCTCTTGTTTTATATATATTCTGCACTTGGTTGTTTGCACTTTGCAATATTTATGTAGATTTAAGAATGCCGGAAAAGATAAACTGTAATTGTCATGGCTGTTTTCATCCTGATGTGGCATTCCTTACTCTCCATTGAAGAATCCAAATTTGCTTATTTAGTAATCTCCTTGGCATCTGAGTCACCCCATGTCTTTACTCATAATAAATAACTCCATGCCTTTACACAAAATGAAGAACTTATCTATAGACACACCATCTTCCTTTCAGGTATCAGGTCCCACATACCTCCCTTGAGAAAGACCCCACTAAATGGATGCAGCGAGACCACGTGTCCCATCTCTTAACCCATGACAAGTTTTCAGAATTACTAGTCTCTTTCTTAGTTTTCTATAACTAAACCAAAGGTTTCTATCCCTAACCCTACTGACTTTTACTACTCTCATTTAAATTCAAATCTTAACCTTCCTTCTGTGAGCATCTGGGTTTGACCTCACTGCAACTTCCAGTCCCCAACTCAGGAGGATTCCTTTTAATGTGTATATTATCAAGGCTCTGAGTCCTGGATTGAAGCCAGACCTGCAAGGACATGGTATTGGCTTACCCAATCCTGGTTCTAATTACACATCATCCCAACATTTGCAATGCAGTTTAGCTATTACATCCAAGATTGTGAGCTTAGGGAAAACTATCTTCAAATCAACCTATCTTTGAAATAGATAATTATCTCTTAACCTAAGGATAATAGAAGATGTGATTCATGAGAGGATGTGACACTGCGGGGATGCTGCACAGACAAGATAAAATTATAAAAACCAAGATGAAATGAATTTGAACTGACAATGACTTTCCATTCATCTCTCTTTTGAGGTCCTGGCACTAATTTCTTGTGAACACCTGACACTCTTTCAGACTTTTACAGCAATCACGATATTTATAGAACCTTAGTTTCAAAGGAGAGAGATAAGTGCTGCTGAACAGTGTCATACTCTAAACTTTATGGGTGAATTAGAGCCTCTGGCTCTAAGATAGAGTTTGTACTTTTGAAGAATTCCAGTTCCAACATAAGATCACAATCACACCCTTAGCACAATTAGATGCAATTCTTTTTCTGTTTGCTTTAGGCCATGTGCTTAAATGACATGCGAACTGCTTGACTGGTGAGCTAGAGAATTTCTCAGGCAGCCAATTATCTAACTTCAGTACAATTGGCCAAAGTACCCTCTACTCACAGTAAAGTCCTCTAGTTCATGGACCTCAAGCCAGGCATCTCAAACATCAACACTCTGTGCACAGAACTCTATTTGGACACCCAGTGGCAGGGTCATGGGCATGTGGACACTAACTGTGACAACATGAAGATATAGATAAACAACTAGGTTTTATAGTCACCATTGTACTTGTTTTACTAGTCTATTATCAATAGGATACAGAGGCAGGACCCAAATACCAACACCATGGGTGGTCAATATATACTTTAGGGTAAGACAAGGAATGAAATTTGGACTGGATGTCTTCCTCTTCCTCCTTGAGTGGGGGTGGAGAAATCCTTCCCCATAGAAGTGTAGGCTAATTCTCTGCTTGAGAAGTCAAAGGACTTGAACTCAAAAATAAAAAACATAAGGGGATTGGTTATGGCCAGCCCCCTACACTCGTCAGGTCACTGACCCAAATAGACCATCTGGTTTAGATCTTGGCCAGCTCATGAGAAAAGATAACCTTTTTGAAATTGCCTTCCAAACGATATCCTTTCAAGTAAAGTCCCAATAGTCTAGAGTTGAAATTTAAATCTCTCATGGCTGACCTCTCCTCCTCTATCAGAGGCATTAGGCAAATAAACAGGTATACTCCACTTTTATGGAGTGTCTTAAATTCTCATAGTTCTCCTGGACACTCAGGAGAGTAAGCAGTCTCCAGAGTTGATGGACTTTATATGCATACAACTGTTTCTTTAACCAATGTGTCAAACAAGAAACCAAAATGCCATGTACTCAGTGACACCCAAGAACCACAAGGTGGCCATAAAAACATATGCTGGAGAAACAGAAGCATATATATTTGTTGCATGAATAAATGGGTTTGGCGGGTATCCCTGGAACCCATTTGAATCTCTGAAGGCAGAACTGGAAGGTCAGAGGATTTATGCCTTTGCCTCCACAAAAATAATCAAGGAGAGTACAGTGAGTCATGGGTCCAGAGAAATGAATACAGGGAAATGAAGAAGAAAATTTAATGTAATTCACAGTTTGCAAAGACCAGTTCATGACATGTTCTAGAAATAGAACATATATACTGAAAGGAACCACTTTGGCATTTACTGATATTTTTAAGGAACCCTACTAAGCTGAATAAATATTTGATAAATTTTGTCCAAACCTTATGGTATTGCAAATATTTGACTTTTGCAATTAATTGATTTTGGGTAATTTCATATGGTACAGTCCTCAAACTTGAGTCAGGGTCCTTCTTTGTTGTTGCTTAATAAGCTGTTCTAGGCACAGACATTACAGAAGGGAGGGAGGGAGGGAGACAGATAGATAGATGATAGATGACTCAGATAAGTGACTCAGATGCATATATATATATATATGCATCTATATCTATATACATATGCTCCTAAGAGAAATACCTTAGTAGGAATAAGTTTCTATTGTTAAAAAATTGTCACCCGATCCCTATGAATACTAACTCCCATTTGACAAGTGAGGAAACACCAGTGGAGGAGGCAGGGGTGAGGGTGGGATGGGCTTCAATTAACACCTCTACTGCTGTTTCCCTGAGGGAGTGGCACTCCTCTTCTGTTTGTGAGCTATCACCACCTGACCCAGTACCAGGTGAAGGCAACATCTCCTCCTATCGCATGCTGGCTTGCAGCTAAGGGCATCATGTGTTCTTCTGGGACCAACATCTGACAAAGATGTTTTTGAGAACTGTATATTCTGTCTCTTCATTGTTTAATTCAAGCCAGTGGGACCCTCCCCTTCCCTGAGTGATCACCATGGATTCTATGCCACAAATAGGGGATGTCATTGTTGTTTTACCGTGGTTGTCTTAATAGTATTTTATACTTTTTTCTCACGTGATCACGGTTACCTTGAGATACATTTACATAGCAAAGGTGGGCAGAGAAGTGACTCAGAAAACTTAGAACTTACATAAATTGAATGTTCAAGGCCAAAGAATTGGGCTAAGAACAGAACCAGAACCATGCCCAGATTCTTAAATTCTTCATCAGTCTCTTTCCATTCCACCAGCCTCCTTAGACATCCTTCAGTGAAGTGTTCATCTTATTCCACACTCCACTTCAGGTCAAATCTCCCAGAGGTGCTGATATGTAAACCAAACCCACAGACTGATTTGTCTACTTCCTGTTTTAATAATGACTTTGGTGCCAAACTAAGCAATTTCAATTTTCCTGCCATTGTCTTCTATTATATATACATATATTTTAGTGCATTTGGACCTATGCAAGCATTTCAAGAACACTTGAGATATTCCTGCATAGGTAGCAGTTCTCACCAATGATTCTGTCCCATACCCCATTCTTATACTCATATCTCATTGTTTCAATCTGTTTCAAAACTGGAGACTTTCTATCTTTCATTTCCTGATCATGCTTTGTTTTTTTTTTTTTTTCTTTCATTATTCCTGTTCAGTGTGCTAGAGTAGGCTTGCACAGGCTCACAAGAGTCCATTGGGTGCATGCTTCCCAAACTTGATCAAAAGCTTCTTATTAGTTACAGTTGAAGCGTTTAAGTTTACACAAAGAAAATTGGCAAATGCTTCAAATCATTTTTAAGCTGATTTTTTTTCATTTTCTTAGTAACAGCTTTATTTATATCAAGATATAATTTTCAGAGAGCCAACTAGTAACCATTTCATTTTCCTACACACTACTCTTTCTGCTCCATAGAAAAAAGCAAGTCTCTTTGTTCCAAACGACTTTGTTCACCTTTACTGAAAGCTTAGGATGAGACTCTACCTTACAATACCTCCAATAGTGTAATTATTTTGCAATTGTTCTTCTGACTCAGCCTAGACATTCCTCTGTTCCCTAAATCAGAGTGAGAAAGATGTACTTGGGCTGTGTTCTCCAGGCTCATACCTGTTAATACCTCAAGGAAAACAGCTTGCCAGGAGTTTGGCCTGAATTTAGCATTTGCATTTTCCTTAATACTGAGAAGGATGAGGCCATTATAGATGTTCTAACTCCTGTCAATCCACAGATAAATACAGCCACTAGAGTAAGCTCTGGTAAAATCAATAGAAGAATTACTCCATAGCTTACTTAACCTTGATAAGCAATACATCCTTGTTTAAGTGCGCCAAGTTTTGAGGTGGTTTGTCACATATCAGTGGAAAACTGATACAGAGTCTCTCCACTCAACTAATTTATAACATAATTATGAACAACTCTTGGCTATTTTCTCTGGTTTTGAGCATCTCATTTTTTTAAATGAAATTTATTGTCAAGTTGGTTTCTATACAACAGTGCTCATCCAAACAGGTGATGCCTTCCTCAATGCCCATCACCCACTTGCCCCTCCCTCACACCCACCATCAACCCTCAGTTTATTCTCAGTTGTTAAGAGTCTCTTATGATTTGGCTCCCTCCCTCTCTAACTTTTTTTTTCCTTCCCCTCCCCTATGGTCATCTGTTAAATTTCTCACATTTTTTAAGGAGCTCATCTTTGGGAAGATTCAGTCATAGAGAGAGCTAGGAGATTTAAAAAAAGAGAATAGTGCTCACAGCATGTAATGGAGTGAAATCTAATGTAAGAGAGCCAACTGAATAAATAGGGAAGCTTTAAAAAATAAACATACACAATACAGCTGGTCACCAGTCTCCTGAGTGATTTTTTTTGAGAGAGAGAGAGAGAGAGAGAGAGAAGACAAGCAGGGAGGGGCAAAGGGAGGGGAAATCTTAAGCAGGCTCCATGCCCAGCGTGGCAAGCTGATATGTGGAGCTAGATCTCATGAGATCAAGAATTGAGCCGAAATCAGGAGTTGGATGCTTCACCAACTGAGCCACCCAGGCTTCGCCCCCACCCTGAGTGAATTCTGAAAAAAATCCTAAAGACAAGAGCAGTCTCTGGAGATCAGACTAGAAGTACATTTGCTAGCCCCTTCTTGCTGTAAAGTCACTACAGTTGTTAATAAAAGTTCTCTCTCTGCATATTTTGGGCCCCTCCTGAGAGCGCTGGAATACCTAGGAGCTGCCATGTGCCTTCAAATAAGAGCTATTTCATAACACTCTATAAAAATTAGCCTAAAAAGAGATAGAACCCAGAACAAGAGACCCAATGTAAGCAGAACATATCTTCTGGGACCACTGAAAAAGGCTAATAACCATGACAAGTATCTCCCAGAAACCCATTTGTTTATATGTTGATTCAAACACAGAATATGCACAGAATAGCAAGATTGCACACATTCAACAGACCATTCCAGAATAGGCCACTTTGACAACAAGGATTCCCTCAGTAACCACCTACCCTTGAATTTCCACTTGGGGGGTACATCTCTAGATTTGGCATCAGGCCTTCTCAACCACATATTTTCAGAGTGTTATTTACTCTGACAGCATGCTCTAATTGAAGACACTGGAGTTGAATTAAACATATAAAGAACCAACAAATCCCTTTGGGTATTTAACATATCCTTAATGGTAGAAAGGCAACAAACCCAGAATTTGTAATTCCAATCATATGTTACTTTCTGGGAGATTGTACATTATTAAAGCTTATTGAAAAGGCAGAATTGGGTTTTTCCTTCTTTGCTTAGCCTGTTTTCTCTTTACACTTCCCTCAGCAGAGCCTATAAAATGGGCCTGAGCAGGTTCCCATTAGCTGTGGTCAGTTTTAATTTCTGGTTCTCATGCACAAAGCTGATGTGTGTAGGTTCCCAATCCTAAAAGGAAAATGCCACAAAACCATTTTTGCCATTGCTTAATTAAAACAAAAAATGCAGCCTGCAATTTACACAGCAAAATTTAAGACAATTATTTATGTCATGTGGACAAAGTTCTTCACTATATAACACTTTGTCCTCAAAGACCATTTGCCCATATCTTACAAAAATTCTCATGTAAGGAGAAAGACAGTGAAATATTTAAGATTTTTTTTCTTCTTTGCCAACCAAAATTGGAAAAAGGCCTGTTTCAACTCTTGTGGTAAAAACAGAAAAAACAAAAAATAAAAAATAAAAAAATAAAGCTCTGCCGGATTCAGATTCCAGAGCCCATGCTTTCCATTCATAGCTAATGCTGACCACCATATGTATCATAAATTCGGAGACTATGGTACCTGACCCCCAACTTTCTGGCTAGCACTGCATTGAAAGCAAGTGGAAATTGAATCTTTAATTCCATATCTGAATTAACTAGAACTCTTTCAGTTTCAAGAAAAAGAAACTTAACTCAAACTGACTTTCAAAATGGTGAGAGGGGACAATAGGCAATGAAGTAGATTGGAGTTCTGGGCATGGCTGAATCCATCAAGAAAGTCTTCCTCTATACTTTCTGGCACTATTTTCTTGAGTGCTGACTGTTCTCAAAAGGGCTCTGCTTGTGTCATAGAAAAGATGAGGAACAATACCAGCTTACATTTCATACATTAAGAAATCTCAACAGACAGAAAGTACTTCTCATTTAATAGTTCCAGGAAAAGGCTTGGGTCTGTCATTGCTCTGGCTTGGGTCAGGTTTGCATCCATAATCAGTCACTGAAGCCAGGGGATGGAATGCTTTGAGGTGCCAGGCTTTGGTTTTGTCTTAGTTCCGGTTCCCCCAGAAGCAGATCCTGAGCCAAGGATTTCAGTGAAAACAGTTTATTGGAAGTTGCAAGGAACATAGGTGGGTGACAGGGAAGGCAACCAACAAGTGATGTTAAATCAGATACCAGTGAAAAATTGGAGCTTAATAATGCAGGAATACTCCCTGGCAAAACAAATATGTAAGAATTACCTCTGCTAAGAAGTAAGGTATTTGGAGTGTCTTTGGGGTATTAATACCCCCGTGTCCACTAGTTACTGGGTGAGGGCTACCTGCAGGGGGACTTTGGTGTGGGCCTTGTGTGTGGGCACAGTAGGTTTCATCAGCATAAAGCCTTAGTCATTCAACAATCATACTTTTGTTGGCTGTTGGAAGCCAGGATTATAGGCATGGAAATGGAGAGGGGATGTGAAGGGTTATGGGTAGACCACCAACAGAGTCAGCTATAGGTCCTGTCCCCACCTCCTGTTAAGAGAATACAGAAATTATTGTGTTAGCCTCATTCAAACCATATCCAATGAGTAGAGGAGGGATGGTGCTCACAAAGGAAAACTGGGTGCTGTCCCCAAGAAAAAGGGCGAAAGGTTCTTTGACAGCCAAAAGCAAGAGATGTTCACTTGATTAACTGAAACCTGACTTGTGCTTTCTCAATGTAAGTCTTGCAATGTGGAGTCTGGTTCTATGCAGTAAATGAGAGGTTAAGAAAAAGAAACCCAGCTTGATCCTGATAAAGATATGGATCATTATTCTTAGCACTTGAGTTGAGTTCTGGAAGTGTATCCATTGTCTTCAAGGGCATGACAATGGGGCTGGTGCTCTCATAAGTCTTATTCCTCTGGTAATCCTTGGTCAAGAAAATACAATTCTACAACAACTGGAGAGTAGGGAGTATTATTTATGACAGCACAAACATAATTGGTGCCTACTGGAATAAAATAATTAAAAGAGAGTTATGGCAAAAACATAGAGACCCTATCTATAAATGTATACAGAAAGGACCCTGTTGGCCAAAAAGAAAGTGATTATCAGATGATTATAATTCCTTTTTCTTTTGCTGTCATCATTGTTACTTGGTGATGATGCATGTATTTGGTGCTTGGCAGTTTACTCTTTAAAAAAAAAAAAATGTCTGTTGCCAACAGCTCCTCCAAATGAGGATCATTGCCCAAGGAGCACCATAGAAGCAGCAGTAAGACATTTGCAACCAAGCAGGCATTAATGAAGTCTGGGGTGATTTCTACTGTGGTGAGCAGAATAATGCCAAATCTGCTAGCTGTCTAGATTTCTGGCTGCTTAATAAATCTTTCCTTTGTGTAGCCTGTGAATGTTGGCTCATGATCTGCTTACATCAGATTGGCTGTAGAGGGGCTCACTAAAATTGACCCCAACATCTCTATATCCAAATCTCAAATAAATCGGAGAAGGGCTATTTCATCATTATTAATAGATATAACTGTTCAGTAATACTCATGTAATATACATCTATTTCTTTGCTGTGTTTGTGTATGTGGGTATATGAGTTTACTTTGTTGTTGTTGTTGTTTTTGATGCTTTAAAAAAATAACTAGGGGCTTCACATGTTTCCAAATTCCTAGACTCTGTTGGAAACACGTAGAAGATGTTCTCTCAGTGGTAGAATCCCAACTAAATTTTACTTCTCAGCCTCTGCCAACTTACTTTATAATTCAAAGTCTCAGCTCAGTTCCACGAAAACACCACTACTTTTGATATCTGTTCTGACTGGCTAATTTTTCTAAGTGAACAGAACAGAATTTATTTCTTCTCCTTCTGTTTTATTAAGAAGGAAATGGGTAAACAGTATTCCATATACTTTCATTCTACAGCCCACAGACTGGAGCAAAACTGTAGAGTGAAATGACCTGTGCACTACTTACTGGGGAAAATTTTATCTACAAAATACAACTTCCTTTGTGATAACGAGCTGGAATGGTTGAGGGAGGGAACTATACATCACGAATGTTCATGTACTTAGGACTGCAGATGTCTGCCATGATGAAAGAAAGGGGAAACAAAGGAGAAGTGCTTCATTGGTAACTCTGATGAATTGTATATTTAGACTCCTTCTCCAAGGGAACAGTTCTTTTCAATGAAAGACTCAAGACCTTTAGCAGAAACTTTAGGTTTGTTGCTCATAACCATTTCAAAGCCCAAACACTTGCCTTCCACTAGTGGTGATTCATTTTACACAGTGACAAAATATTACATCCACAATGACATTTTTATTTTGTGTGTGTGGTCTTGGAGATGGTCAGAATGGGTTAAAGACTTAGCCGAGCCTTAAATCTTAAGGTATGTGGTTAGTTCCACTCAACAGAGAAAATCCTTAAAATGTAGAGCCTGTTGTTCTTCAACCAAAGGCTTGTTTCCCCCTTAAGCAGTGTTTCTTGGGTAAGTAAAATGTGCTAGAACTCAATGGTAGATTCCCTCAGGAAAGGCCAACAGGAAAGTGTCTGAATCCAAAAAGGTGCTTAATAGCGGCCAGTTCTAGGCAAAGAAAAAAGGGAAAAGCAAAACCCCTCCCTTAAGCCATTCCAAACTTGGCTTGGGGAGAATATGGAAAAGAGGAAAGAAAATGTTTGGGTGTTTTTCTTCTTTTTTATGTGCTCTGTCTTGTTGGCGCCTTATTGCCAGAAGATATTGGAGAGCCAACAATGTGCAATGTGGAACTTTAAAAATAAATCCTGTCTTAGAGCAATCCAAACTGCTTGCCATGAAAATGAGACTTTCCCAGTGTGCCAGCACTGAACAAATCTGAAATCAAGCCTCCCTAATGTTCACGTTAAATATTAGGGTGATGAGAAAAAGAACAGAGGAAGGAGAGACTACTATGACAGCACAAGAGTGGGTGAGAGTCAGAAGCCTTTACAGAATCCAAGTTACCAGCACGGTAAAGGATGAACTATATGTAGAGCAAAGTACATCACTGGGAGCTATAAACAAAGCCACTTGTTTCTGTGGAAAAAGCAATGTGCAAGGTTTAAGAACCTGGTTTTCAGTGTGTAATTTTCCTTATGGTACTTCCTCACTCTATAATCATGAGTCTCTAAGCTTTTATTCAATCTAAGATGAACCTTTTCTCTTTTGCATTATTTACCTTCTTTTTCAGTTTAGACATTGATGGTTTGTACGATGAGAATGATTTACAGAGTTAGACCACTGAGCACATTGTTCTTCTTTTATGAGTCAAGTAGAATAGAACTTGCACAATTCCCTATTCCCAATATACTTGCAACACACACACACACACACACACACACACACACACAGAGAGAGAGAGAGAGAGAGAGAGAGAGAGAGAGAGAGAGAGAGAAATCTAGGCATTAGTAGCCAGAAGAAAATAAATATAAATGCCAATATGCACCAGAAAAAGAACTTTTAAGATCTATAGTTTGTCTTCTATCCAGCATCCTGGTGAATGGCAGTAATTGGTAGAGACAAAAACAGGTTTGATGATGAGACTGAGGAAGACAGAATAAGTGGGGGAAGTAATCGAAAGGTATGATGGGCTTAATAGAATTCTTGTAAACTCAGTTCTTTGGGAAAGCTACTTATTTATTGTTTGTTTGTTTATTTGTTTGCTTTTTTGTTTTTATTGTATTTATTTTTTCAAGGTCCTGCATATGATACAGGCATTCCATTTGGATAGTCATATAGAGTTTCCCGTTTAAATAAATGTATTTCAGTGCTCGAAGAGTGAACCTATCAAGGAGCACTAGTGAGGGTGGACTAAGGGTCTGGCACAAATGCTGATCATCACTTCAACCTGCTTCCAAAACATTTTCATCACACTTTTTTAATGGCCAAATAATTCTCCATTGTGTGGGTTTATCCATTTATCCATGGGTGGACATATGGGTAGTTCCATCATTTGGTGACTGAATAGTGCTGGCGAGAGCACGGTTGCCCTTTAGACAGTTTCGCATGCAGCCGTCCACCAGCCCACAGCAGCCCAATCCATGGGACCCAGGGCAAGTGTCATCACCCCACATGTCCTTGTCCCAAATCAATATTCCTCTGGACCTCCAACTTCTTTCAGGTTGGATGTTGGCAACGGTCACTGCAGGGCACAGAGACTTGCTACATATGGTGGCCTCAGTCCAAACTAGGCAACAGTGTGTTGAGGGAAAAGTTGTGTCACCCCAAAATTCATATGTTGAGGTCCAGGACCTCAGAATGTGACTGTATTTGGAGACAGTCTTTTTTTTAATATGAAATTTATTGTCACATTGGTTTCCATATAACACCCAGTGCTCACCCCAAAAGGTGTCCTCTTCAATACCCATTACCCACCCTACCCTCCCTCCCACCCCCCATCAACCCTCAGTTTGTTCTCAGTTTTTAAGAGTCTCTTATGTTTTGACTCCCTCCCTCTGTAACTTTTTTTCCCTTCCCCTCCCCCATGGTCTTCTTTTAAGTTTCTCAGGATCCACGTAAGAGTGAAAACATATGGTATCTGGCTTTCTCTGTATGACTTATTTCACTTAGCATTAACACTCTCCAGTTCCATCCACGTTGCTACAAAAGGCCATATTTCTTTCTCATTGCCATGTAGTATTCCATTGTGTATATAACTACAATTTCTTTATCCATTCACCAGTTGATGGACATTTAGGCTCTTTCCATAATTTGGCTCTTGTTGAAAGTGCTGCTATAAACATTGGGGTACAAGTGCCCCTATGCATCAACACTCCTGTATCCCTTGGGTAAATTCCTAGCAGTGCTATTGCTGGGTCATAGGGTAGATCCATTTTTAATTTTTTGAGGAACCTCCACAGTTTTCCAGAGTGGCTGCATCAGTTTGCCTTTCCACCAACAGTGCAAGACGGTTACGTTTCTCCACATCCTTGCCAGCATCTATAGTCCCCTGATTTGTTCATTTTAGCCACTCTGACAGGTGTGAGGTGGTATCTGAGTGTGGTTTTGATTTGTATTTCACTGATGAGGGGCGACATTGAGCATCTTTTCATGTGCCTGTTGGCCATCCGGATGTCTTCTTTAAAGAAGTGTCTATTCATGTTTTCTGCCCATTTCTTCACTGGATTATTTGTTTTTCGAGTGTGGAGTTTGGTGAGCTCTTTATAGATTTTGGATACTAGCCCTTTGTCCGATATGTCATTTGCAAATATCATTTCCCATTCCGCCGGTTGCCTTTTAGTTTTGTTGATTGTTTCCTTTGCAGTGCAGAAGCTTTTTATCTTCATGAGGTCCCAATAGTTCATTTTTGCTTTTAATTCCCTTGCCTTTGGGGCAGTGTCAAGTAAGAAATTGCTGTGGCTGAGGTCAGCGAGGTTTTTCCTGCTTTCTCCTCTAGGGTTTTGATGGTTTCCTGTCTCACATTCAGATCCTTTATCCATTTTGAGTTTATTTTTGTGAATGGTGTAAGAAAGTGGTCTAGTTTCATCATTCTGCATGTTGCTATCCATTTCTCCCAGCACCATTTGTTAAAGAGACTGTCTTTTTTCCATTGGATATTCTTTACTGCTTTGTCAAAGATTAGTTGGTCATACTGTTGTGGGTCCAATTCTGGGGTTTCTATTCTATTCCATTGCTCTATGTATCTGTTTTTGTGCCTATACCATGCTGTCTTGCTGATTACAGCTTTGTAGTAGAGGCTAAAGTCTGGGATTGTATGCCTCCTGCTTTGGTCTTCTTCAAAATTACTTTGGCTATTCAGGGACTTTTGTGGTTCCATACAAATTTTAGGATTGCTTGTTCTAGCTTCAAGAAGAATGCTGGTGCAATTTTGATTGGGCTTGCATTGAATGTGTAGATAGCTTTGGGTAGTGTTGACATTTTAACAATATTTATTCTTCCAATCCATAAGCACGGAATGTTTTTCCATTTCTTTATATCTTCTTCAATTTCCTTCATAAGGTTTCTATAGTTTTCAGCATACAGATCTTTTACATCTTTGGTTAGGTTTATTCCTAGGTATTTTATGCTTCTTGGTGCAATTGTGAATGGGATCAATTTCTTTGTCTTTCTATTGCTACATTATTAATGTATAAGAATGCAATTGATTTCTGTACATTGATTTTGTATGCTGCGACTTTGCTGAATTCATGTATTAGTTCTAGCAGACTTTTGGTGGAGTCTATCGGGTTTTCCATGTATAATATCATGTCAGCTGCAAAAAGTGAAAGCTTGACTTCATCTTTGTCAGTTTTGATGCCTTTGATATCCTCTTGTCGTCTGATTGCTGATGCTAGCACTTCCAACACTGTTAAACAACAGCGGTGAGAGTGGACATCCCTGTCATGTTCCTGATCTCAGGGGAAAGCTCTCAGTTTTTTCCCATTGAGGATGATATTAGCCGTGCACTTTTCGTAAATGGCTTTTATGATGTTTAAGTATGTTCCTTCTATCCTGACTCTTCAGGGTTTTTATTAAGAAAGATGCTGAATTTTCTCAAATGCTTTTTCTGCATCGATTGACAGGATCATATGGTTTGTATCTTTTCTCTTATTAATGTGTTGTATCACATTGATTGATTTGCAAATGTTGAACCAGCCCTATAGCCCAGGAATGAATCCCCCTTGATCATGGTGAATAATTCTTTTTATATGCTGTTGAATTCTATTTGCTAATATCTTATTAAGAATTTTTGAGTCCATATTCATCAGGGATATTGGCCTGTAGTTCTCTCTCTCTCTCTCTCTCTCTCTTCTCTTTTTTTTTTTTTTTTTTTTTTTTTTTTTTGCTGGGTCTCTGGTTTAGAAATGAAAGTAATGCTGGCTTCATAGAATGAGTCTGGAAGTTTTCCTTCCCTTTCTATTTCTTGGAGCAGCTCGAGAAGGATAGGTATTATCTCTGCTTTAAATGTCTGGTAGAATTCCCCTGGGAAGCCATCTGGTCGTGGACTCTTATTTGTTGGGAGATTTTTGATAACTGAATCAATTTCTTCGCTGGTTATGGGTCTGTTCAATTTTTCAATTCCTGTTTGAGTTTTGGAAATGTGTGGGTGCTTAGGAATTTGTCCATTTCTTCCAGGTTGTCCAGTTTGTTGGCATATAATTTTTCATACTATTGCCTGATAATTGCTTGTATTTCTGAGGGACTTGTAATAATTCCATTTTCATTCATGGTTTTATCTATTTGGGTCATCTCCCTTTTCTTTTCGAGAAGCCTGGCTAGAGGTTTATCAATTTTGTTTATTTTTTTCCAAAAACAAACTCTTGTTGTCACTGATCTGCTCTACATTTTTTTTTAGATTCTATATTGTTTATTTCTGCTCTGATCTTTATTATTTCTCATCTTCTGCTGGGTTTGGGGTGTCTTTGCTGTTCTGCTTCTATTTCCTTCAGGTGTGCTGTTAGACTTTGTATTTGGGATTTTTCTTGTTTCTTGAGATAGGCCTGGATTGCAATGTATTTTCCTCTCAGGACTGCCTTTGCTGCATTCCAAAGCATTTGGATTGTTGTCTTTTCATTTTCATTTGTTTCAATATATTTTTAAATTTCTTCTCTAATTGCCTGGTTGACCCATTCATTCTTTAGTAGGGTGTTCTTTAACCTCCATGCTTTTGGAGGTTTTCCAGACTTTTTCTTGTGGTTGAGTTCAAGCTTCATCGCATTGTGGTCTGAAAGTATGCATGGAATGATCTCAATTCTTGTATACTTATGAAGGGCTGTTTTGTGACCTAGTATGTGATCTATCTTGGATAAGGCTCCATGTGCACTCAAGAAGAAAGTATATTCTGTTGATTTGGGATGCAGAGTTCTAAATATATCTGTCAAGACCATCTGATCCAGTGTATCATTCAGAGCCCTTGTTTCTTTATTAATCTTGTGTCTAGATGACCTATCCAATGTTGTAAGTGGAGTATTAAAGTCCCCTGCAATTACCACATTCTTATTAATAAGGTTGCTTATGTTTGTGATAAATTGTTTTATATATTTGGGGACTCCCATATTTGGTGCATAGACATTTATCATTGTTAGCTCTTCCTGATGGATAGACCCTGTAATTATTATATAATGCCCTTCTTCACCTTTTGTTACAGCCTTTAATTTAAAGTCTAGTTTGTTTGATATAAGTATGGCTACTCCAGCTTTCTTTTGAGTTCCAGTAGCATGACAGATAGTTCTCCATCCCCTCACTTTCAATCTGAAGGTGTCCTCAGGTCTAAAATGAGTCTCTTGTAGACAGCAAATAGATGGGTCTTGTTTTTTTTTTTTATCCATTCTGATACCCTGTGTCTTTTGGTTGGAGCATTTAGTCCATTTACATTCAGTGTTATTATTGAAAGATACAGGTTTAGAGTCATTGTGATGTCTATAGGTTTCATGCTTGTAGTGATGTCTCTGATACTTTGTGGTCCTTGCAACATTTCACTCACAGAATCCCCCTTAGAATCTCTTGTAGGGCTGGTTTAGTGATGATGAATTCCTTCAGTTTTTGTTTGTTTGGGAAGACCTTTATCTCTCCTATTCTGAATGACAGACTTGCTGGATAAAGAATTCTGGGCTGCATATTTTTTCTGTTCATCACATTGAAGATTTCCTCCCATTCCTTTCTGGCCTGCCGAGTTTCAGTAAATAAGTCTGCCACTAGTCTTATGGGTCTCCCTTTATATGTTAGAGAGTGTTTATCCCTAGCTTCTTTCAGAATTTTCTCTTTATCCTTGTATTTTTCCAGTTTCACTATGATATGTCATGCAGAAGATCGATTCAAGTTACATCTGAAGGGAGTTCTCTGTGCCTCTTGGATTTCAATGCCTTTTTCCTTCCCCAGATCAGGGGAGTACTCAACTATGATTTGTTCAAGTACACCTTCAGCCCCTTTCTCTCTCTCCTCCTCTTCTGGAATTCCTATTATACAGATATTGTTCCATTTGATTGCATCACTTAGTTCTTTAATTCTCCCCTCATACTCCTGGATTTTTTTATTTCTATTTTTCTTAGCTTCCTCTTTTTCCATAATTTTATCTTCTAATTCACCTATTCTATCCTCTGCCTCTTCAATCCGAGCTGTGGTCTCCTCCATTTTATTTTGCATCTCATTTATAGCATTTTTAGCTCCTCATGAGTATTTCTTAGTCCCTTGCTCTCTGTAGCAATAGATTCTCTGCTATCCTCTATCCTTTTTTCAAGCCCAGCGATTAATTTTATGACTATTATTCTAAATTCTTGTTCTGTTATATTGCTTAAATCGTTTTTGATCAATTCATTAGCTGTCACTACTTCCTGGAGTTTCTTTTGAGGAGAATTCTTCTGTTTCATCATTTTGGATAGTCCTTGGGGTGGTGTGGAACTTCAGGGCACTTCCCCTGTGCTGTCTGGAGTAACTTGTGTTGGTGGGTGGGGCCAAGTCAGACCTGATGTCTGTCCCTAGCCCACCCCTGGGGCCACAGTCAGACTAGTGTGTACCTTATCTTCCCCTCTCCCAGGGGCAGGACTCACTGTGGAGTGGTGTGACCCTGTCTGGGCTACTTGCACACTGCCAGGCTTGTGGTACTGCTTTGATGGGATCTGGTGTACTAGCCGAGGTGGATCTGCACTGTGCACAGAGGCAGGAGGGGCAGGCTTAGCTTGCTTTGCTGCTTTGCTGTCAGTGGTCCCCTGCAGGAGGGGCCCTGCAGCACTGGGAGGGAGGCAGACCAGTCAGAGGGATGAATCCACAGGAGCACAGCTTTGGGTGTTTGCATGGCACAAGCAAGTTCAGTGATGGGAACTGGTTTCCTTTGGATATTCAGCTGGGGGATGGGAGAGGGAGATGGCACTCCCCAGCGCCTTTGTTCCCCGCCAAGCTTAGCTCTGTCTTCCGGGTCTCAACAACTCTCCCTCCAGTTGTCCTCTCGCCCTCCCGCTCTCTGAGCAGAGCTATTGACTTATAACATTCTAGATGTTAAGTCCTGCTGGCTGTCAGAACTCACGCACTCTAGCCCCACTGCTTTTGCAAGTCAGACCAGGGGGCTCTGCCTTGCAGGGCGGGCTACCACTCCACCGCCCCAGCTCCCTCCCGCCAGTCTGGGTAGCACGCACTGCCTCTCTGCCCTTCCTACCCTTTTCTGTGGGCCTCTTGTCTATGCTTGGCTCCAGAGAGTCTGTTCTGCTAGTCTTCTGGTGGTTTACTGGGTTATTTAGGCAGGTGTGGGTGGAATCTAAGTGACTCCCAGGATGAGGTGAGGCCAGCGTCCTCCTATGCTGCCATCTTCTCTGGAGATCTTGGAAATTTATTTAGAATACAACTTTGTTGGGGAAAAAAAAATACCGAAAAGTCCGTAATAGTCCAATCAAAGTTCAGTCACACTGAGGTAGTATTTATGTTCAGAAAGGAAGTTCTAGAAAATTGGGAAGACTACATCATGTATAAAACAGCATTTAGCATAAACAAACAGAATTTTTTTAGTTCAATTATGAAATTAGAAAGTTTTCCCTAAATATCCAGGAAAAGTTACTCACACAGCAATGACCTATACCATCACATGGAATGATGAGGCCTTTTAGTAACTTTTAATAGTGATCAAATGAACTTTAGCCTAATATAAAAGAGAAAGCAAAATGGAATGGGATTTTGAGCTGCTGTTTTAACAGTTAATCTTTATTTTCCAAGTCACTCATTTACCTGATACACCCTTACACTATTCTCACAGTAAAACAGATAGCAGGGTAAGTGCTGATGTGTGGCAGATAAAACACACATGTTGTTAAAGAAAAAGCATTCCCTGCACTTGTGGAACTTCAGGTCTAGAGGTGCATACACAGTAATCAAAAATCACAGGAACAGGGGCACCTGGGTGGCTCAGTTGGTTCAGCAACTGACTTGGCTCAGGTCATGATCTCATGGTTTTGTGAGTTCAAGCCCCACATCAGCCTCTGTGCTGACAGCTCAGAGCCTGGAGCCTGCTTCACATTCTGTGTCTCCCTCTCTCTTTGCCCCTCTCCCGCTCACACACACACACTCTCTCTCTCCCTCAAAAATAAACATTTTAAAAATTTAAAAATCACAGGAACAAACTGAAGTTATAACTGTGGTAAATGTTACCAAAAGAGATTCTCAACTTAGAACCTCTGTTTCATGGAAGTTTCATGGAAGATCTGAGTAAAACCTCCAGTGAACTTGGTGTCCTACTGTCTAGTGGACAGTTTCAGTCTTCACCCTCAATGACCTCTCAGGCAGTGATGACCACTGCTGTGTTGAAACATCTTCTTTCCTTGGCTCTAGTGGCACAACAAAATCCCATTTTTACTCTTACTCTTTATGTTTCTCATTACCTCTCTCCTTCACTTAATCAACCTTCTTTATCTTGCTATTAAATGCTGATGCTCTTTGGGGAGCCTGGGTGGCGCGGTTGGTTAAGCGTCCGACTTCAGCCAGGTCACGATCTCGCGGTCCGTGAGTTCGAGCCCCGCATCAGGCTCTGCGCTGATGGCTCAGAGCCTGGAGCCTGTTTCACATTCTGTGTCTCCCTCTCTCTCTGCCCCTCCCCCGTTCATGCTTTGTCTCTCTCTGTCCCAAAAATAAATAAACGTTGAAAAAAAAAATTTTTTTTTAAAAAATAAAAAAAAATAAATGCTGATGATCTTTGAGGGTGACCTTAGACCCTTCTGTCTCCTCTTTCTCTATTTTTAATTTTTAAAGTTTATTTATTTGGAGAGAGAAAGCACGAGCAGGGGAGGGACAGAGAGAGGAGAGAGAGAGAGGATCCTAAGCAGGTTCTGCACTGCCAGCACAGAGCCCAATGGGGGACTCAATCCCACGAGCCATGAGATCATGACCTGAGCTGAAGCCAGAAGCCCCATCAACTGAGCCACCCAGGTGCCTGCCCCTTCTCTTTCTGTATTTTCTGAGGTGACTGCATCCTCATGGTTTCAACTGCCTATAAAGATGATCATATATTTTATTCCTAGGAGATCTCCACTAGGCTCTACTTACATGTCTGAAGGGTCCCACAAATGTACCATGTCTAAAACCAAAGTCCCATCCCCCTATTTCTTTTCTTTATTTTTATTTTTTGGAGAGAGAGTGTGTGAGAGCACGAGTGAGCACACCATGCGAGCTGGGGAGGAGCAGAAGGAGAGAGAGAGAATCTCAAGCAGGCTCCACACTCAGGGCAGAGCCTGGCATGGGGATTGAGCCCACAGCCCTGGGATGGTGACCTGAGCCAAAATCAAGAGTCTGAGGCTCAACTGACTGAGCCACCCAAGTGCCCTGCCACCTGTTTCTTTTCAAGAGTTCTTTCATCTCAACTTTTCACTAGTAATGCAAATCATGTGATTAGAAGTAATCTTTGACATTTTTTTCATGAACTGTATTTACCCAAGAACTAAGTACTGATGATTTTTTATAGCCTACACATTTCTGAAGTATGTCCATTTCTATCCATCTCTTTAAAGCACTGTTTTTATTTCAAGCAACCTCTCTTTCTGGGACAACTGCATTGGCTTTTAATTGGTCTTCCTCCAACTGTCCTCATACTTTTATAATACATTATCCTCATCGTAGTCCACCCACTATTGTACTATAAATTATACTGGTTTTTAAAGCACTTTAATAATTTTTCTTCTTAAAGATAAAGAACAAGTTTGTCATCAGGCCTCCACGGCTCTGTACGTCTGTACGATTTAATCATCACTCCTAGAAGATAAAAATCTCCCTCTCCATTCCAGCTAACCCCTTTAGTGATATGGTCATGTGTGTGGCTGATAGCACCAAAATGCCTGAGTTTGAACTCCTATACCACACTTGGTACTATGTGACCTGGTGTATATTATCTAACTTTGTTGTTAAGTTTCCTTCCTTGTAAAGTGTGACTAATAATAGTACCTATTTCATAGGCTTGTTAGGGAGATTCAATGAATTCATAAATGTAAAATGTTTAGAAAAAGGTCTGGCACATTATAAGCACTAGATGAATATTAGCTACCAATATTATCTTCTGCCATTTGCACCATGTATCTCACCTTTGCAGTACTTGCCAATTTCAATTTTTATATTTTTTTGATTATTTTCTGATAATGGCAACCTCCACCATTAGGTAAAACCTTTGCTGGTCTATTTTCACCTACCATTATATCCTCAGCACCTTGTACGCTGCTGGGTCAATAACAGCTGTTTAATAAACCTTCATTTAATGAATGAGAAAATCAATGAATTGATAAAACCCAGGTAAGGAGAGGGTTTCAAGGAGGAGGAATTGTTCAATATAGTTAAATGTAGTTGAGTAGCCAAGCAAAGGGAGAGACTTTATAATATCTATGCATGACGAGATTTAAATAGCATTTTGTTATACATGGAGATCTTGAAAAGAGCCATTTCAGAGAGTTGTGGGGTTAGATGCCAGAATACAATGAGTTAATAATTGAATAGAATATAAGAAACTAGAAACAGTTAATTAATCCGATGCCTCTCAAGCTGTTTGTGAACTGCTATAAATATGCAGCTCATGTCACATGGAACTCAATTCACAAATTGGACAACTCTCCAGGTGATCTGTATCTCACTGTCCAATGCTGTAGCTGCTAGTATTGAGCATTTGAGATGTGGCTGTTCAAAGTGACATGTTCTTTATGTATACATATATAGATTTGTGTGTGTGTGTATGTGTGTGTGTGTGTTGATGCACAAATTTATTTATCTATCTCTGTATTCCAAAGATTTAGTATAAAAATGAATGTAAAATACCAATTTCACTTGATTTCATGTTGAAATTATGGTATTTTTAAATGATACTTGATTTTTCTTAAAGAGGCTTCTATAAAATATAAAATCATATATATGGGGTGCATTGCATTTCTATTGTGCAGCAATGATTTATATTGTTTTTAAGGAGATAAGCTGATTGCTGTTTGAACATTATAATATTTTATTAATATTCTCCATGTTTCTAATATTTTGCATATTGGTACTGGTCCACAGATCACACTTTGAATAGCACTGTACTGGACAACATATAAAACAAGTTTTGTTTCACAAGTAACATCACAGAAAATAATGGAATAAGGCCTAAAAATACTGGTCCCTCCACTGAAGCAATCATAAACTGACAAAGATTAAGAGAATCAACTGTTATGGAACTATGGGATCTAATGAGAAATCTTCAGGTAGCTGGAGACGGCTGAATGAAGGGCAGGATGGCTAAAATTCAGTGAGAAGGCTTTATGACATTGCATCACATCACCCAGACAGAACAAAACCAAAATGCCCAGTACCCAACACATGCACCGAAAAGACTCAGAGGACACTAGGCTTCCACCTGTGGTGGGTCTGTGGACTCTGTGCAAGCAGTGGGTATGACTCCAAGGCACAGCCAAAGGCAGAGTTTGAGGAAGTCATTTGAGGAAATCTATGTTGGGCCACTGGTGATCATTGAGATAACAGAATAACCACTTTAGTAACCACATGTAAGCAAGGGTTACAGTCTTGCAAAAACTATCTGGAAAAGTCACTGAACAAATGTACATCTATAGCTAACCAAATATTAACAGCAAATTCTGAGGAAAGGGGAGAATCTGATCTCCTGAGCTACCACACTGTCATAAAGAACTACTTCACACTATCCAGGATGCCTACAATAAAATCTTGAAAATAAAGAGTTTCAGTGGGATTTGGAGAAATTTGGAAACCTGATACATTGATTATGGGAATGTAAAGTGGTTCAGTCACTCTGGAAAACAGCTTGGAAATTTTTCAAAAAGTTAAACATAGAATTACCATATGATCCAGCAATTCAACCCCAAGGTACATATCACCCCCAAGTTAAAAATTGGTGCTCAAACAAATACACATGCATTCAGGTTCATAGTAACAGTATTCACAATACCCAAAAGATGGAAACAGCCCAAATGGTCATCGATGGATAAATGGATAACAAATTGTGTTTTGTACATACAACAAAATATTATTTGGGCATAAAAAGTAATGGGTGTACTAACAGTTGCTAAAACAAGGATGAACCTTAAAAACATTGTGCAAAGTAAAGTAAACAAGACACCAAAGGTCACATATCTTGTAAATTGTGTGAATTTACCTTAAATATCCAGAATAGGTAAATTGATACAGACAGAAGACAGATCATTGGTTGTCATAAGCTTGGAAAAGGGGGCCATAAGGAGTAATAGGATACATGGTTTTCTTTTCATATGATGAAAATATTTGGAAACTAGGCAGAGGTGTGGTTGCTCAATTTTGTTAATGTACAAACAGCCACAAAATTGTTCACATTAAGATGGTTAATTTTGTGCTATGTGAATTTCATCTCAGTAAAAAAAAAGGGGGGGGGGCGGAGAAGAAGCTTGGCTTCAGTGAAGAGAGAAATAGAGCTTTTATTGTGGGATAATTGGTGCCTGAAGTAGGTTGTTATTTCCTTTTTAATTACTCATCTAGGAGTGATTTGAACTTGGTGAAATACTGTTGGACAGGAAATAAGAGAGAGAAGGCAAGGGAAACAAGGCAGAGAAGAAATAGTCAACAAAGTCAGTTATAGAAGTAACTATGAATATAGAACAATGATTGAGAGTGGGGGTTGTTCCCACTTGGCAGGACTCATTTTATCTTTGAAATAAGTAAAAATATCTGTGAAGAGATGGGTACCAAGTTCAAAGAGAAGTGTTTAAGAACATTTGAAATGCTCTAATAGAGAAGGGAAGAGAGAGCCGCATATGAAATCACATAAGAGCTGAGGACCCAAATGAATTTTAAGATGACTCATTTATAGAGTTGCATGTGTACATATCTTTGTGTTCTTGAGCATATGTGGTATGTTTCCAGAACAATCAGCTGTCTAACTGTAAACATTAACACACACACACACACACACACACACACACACACACACACGTCTGGATTGGTCTAGCCTTACAGTTTTGTCAGATGGGTGTTAAGGACATCAATGAAGCAGGGAGTTGAAGATGGAATGGTGGCATATGGTCACTAAAAGTGAACATTTTAATTCAACAGTTGAGAAATAAACCAGGCATTGCTAGTGGCCTGCTCAGCCATGGGACAGTGTGGCTGAGTTAGGATGGGGGCAAGTTATTGAAAATGAGGTCATGGATTTGGGTCAGGAGGTTGAATGAGCTATACACATGTATGCTGAAGTCCCCAAGGATGATTGCAGGACTTGGGGTGAAGGAGACAACACACACACTCTTAATGAAAGAAGAAAAGGAATGAAAATAGGACAGCAACAATAGAGTTAGATATCCGGTGGTAAAGTCCTGGTCTGGACATGGCATTAGCAAGTGAGGGGATAATCAACTTCTCTGTCCCTAATGGGGAGAGGCATATTTAGCTGAAGAGGGTAGTGCCATCACAAAAACAATCTAACTGATAAGACTTTTAAAGGAAATATGCATCAAACTGAAGAAAGGTGATCAACCTGGAAACAAAGAAAAAGCCAACAGTATACCTATCCCTGGTGTTTCCCAAACAGTCCCAATTATGGGGATGGGAAGAACTTGAGAATGAGAAAGGTGTTCCCTGATGAAGGTGAAGCTGTTTCCTCAGGTTTGCCTGAGTCTGCACTAAAGTCTCTAACCTTATTCGTATCCCTTTGTTCTTAGTCCACAAAGTCCAAAGAATCCTCTGCAGGCTAATCCAGTTTTCTAGCAACTCAGGTGCCAAAAATTGGAAACCATCAGAGTATCAGGTTTGTATGTCATGGATCTAGGTGTGGATACACTAAAATGTGTATTCTTTATTGTGATAAAACAAACCTACATTCTGATTTGTCAATCGGCTTCTCCTGAACTTAGCTACAGTGTATTTATAAATTGATTCAAATGTATATAAAAATGATACATCCAGGACATCATTGGATATTCTGTTTACATATAATGCTATAAAACAGAGCATCCAACATCTGGATATTTAAAAATCCTGGATGATTGTGTGAAATTTTTAGTTCAATGCCCAATTCCTCATTAAAACATATGCAGAAGCCTCTGTATTTTTACTTCCTCCCAAGACTGAAAGCTGAAAAATACCATGTGAATATTGACTCAACTGATCGGCAGCATGTCCGCTTTGAAGTAGTCATGCACCAAGTTATAATAAGATGCACTCTGAAAGGTCTGTAATTATGTAGTTTTATAGAACACAGTAACGGAGCTGGTTTAACTGTCTACTATGCAAATATGCATGAACGCAACTCTAATGACCTAATATTTACTTAGAACACCATAGCTCCTTGAGGTTTGTAGGTGGGGGCGATTTTACCAATAAGTATTTGAGTTAAATAGAGAAAACAATACCTTTTGAATTATTTATTAGTGAATTGAAGAAAATCTAGAAAAAACTCTAGATCATAATATTCCTAATAGTGCCATTAGGTTCAATCCCAAGCTTCAGTTCTATACATATCAAGTTTCTACTTTTTGTTTTTAATACATCTATATCAATTACTCAAATGCCTTTCATGCTGATACTGAAGTGACCTGTGATTAACTATCTCTATTCACAAATCTATACCAAAGAAAAATTGCTGAACAACCATAAGTCAAATGGAGCAGACTTGATAAATTTGTACCAAGACTATTTGACAAGACAAATTTCACAACTTGTGCATGAATATTAAACATAGGGCATGAAGATTCCCTTGATGTTTGGACTAGAAAACCATGACAAATTACAGAACCAACAAAGGCCATATACCCAAAATATTCATTAGCAATGTTATTAGTCATTTATCATCAGCTTTGGGGGCTCCTTAACCTATCAAATTTTGTTATATCTGACTAAAATTTGGAGTTTCCCATGATACAGATCTCTAAAAAATACATTATGAATAGGTTATTCAGCAATATAGATTTTCCTAATCTGTATTTTCTTTAAATATTATTGGAAAATAAAATGAGTCATTTATAAATTCCACTATTTTATTTTTTGATTATTATTACACAAAACATGAAGAGGAAGTACTGTATTTTCTGTATCCAGTATCATCATCCAAAAGTAATCATATTAATGGTTTCACAAGTAATCTTTCATATAATTTCCTATAGCTTCAAAGACATACACACAGGTGCATTTTACACTTAATAAATTACAACTTTGTGTGTTTCCTCCTTAACAGTGTCATGAGCCTTTTTCCAGATATTACACACAGTGATATTTCATAGTAATGACTGAAAAAAATTTCATGGTATGACCACTGATGTGCTCATAAACTGGTCATGTTGAGGGTCCCCAAGACCACCTCCAAGTTTGGTGATTTGCTAGGAATACTTATAGGACTCAGCACATAGTTGAACCTATTTAGAGCAGTGATATATTACAGCAAAAGTAAACAAGACCAAGTGAGTAAAGAAAAAAGGTACATGGGGCAAGTTTCAGAAGAAACTAAGGGCCAGCTTCCAAGAGTCCTCTCTCAGTAGAGTCAAAGACAATACACATAATTCCTCTAATATTGAATTCTGACAATATATGTGAAACATTATCTACCTGCAAAGCTCTTTAGAAACTCAGTTCCCAAAATTTTTATTTGAAACTGGTCAGGTAGATAACCTTATGCCTAGCACATATTAAGATTCCAGACTCTCAGAAAGAAAGCAGGTATTCTCTATAATCCACATCATTTGCACAAACAGTTTAGGCACAATATAGGCTATTATAAGTTAGGGAATGGTGACAACCCTCCTAAAATCGAGCTTCCCAGACACTAGGTAAGAATTGTAATTATAGGCCTGCTATGCTGACTCTTCTGGATACTAGCTCTCTAGGAAAAAGAGGAAAAAAAACCCACTGACTTGTATTGTTTGCTAATTTCATGGTGTAAATACTCCTATCAGGGACAAGTTCAACTTACTAACACGATGATACTGAATGTGGAGTTGGGAAGAGATTCAAATAATTGGCTATCCATGAGATGGCACAAACTGTCTCCAGCACACTGCTGGAAATACCATTATTTATGACATAATTCCTAAGAGTATGTGCCTATAATAAACTCTTCATCAATCACTGGAATATATATATATATATATATGTGTGTGTGTGTGTGTGGACTGTGTGTGTGTGTGTGTGTGTGTGTAGTCAACTGAAGTTAAATTAAAAAGAGAAAATGAGTTGGAAACCTTAGACATTAGAGACAACCCTACAGTCTCCATGACTGCCTGTTCTAACTGAACATGTAGAATAAGAGTGGTTCCCTCCCCAACAACCTATGGATAGTAAAATTTCAGAGCCACAAGGAACTCAATTCACATCTCACATTTCATAAGTAAAAAAAAAAAAAAAAAAAAAAAACTAAGAACCAGAGAATATAAGTGATCTTCCAAGGCTCCCCCTCCATTAATTATGGGCCAACTAGCAGAGATAAGAATCTAGTTTGCATGAGTGCTTGCACCATCATCCTCAATAATTAGAAATAAACCCTAAAATAAAATTAGAAATCATTCATGAATTTTAGATTCAAAGACTTAAAAAGGTAATCAAATTCCTTGACCCCATCAGAAACCTAACTATATATGCAAAAATCATCGGTACAAAGAGAGAGTAGTTGTGATAAAAAATGAACAAACTCCTCTTCTTAGTAAAGAATTAAAACATACAGGCTAAAGAAGACAAATCAAGAGATATAATATTTCACATTTGCAAAGATAGTAACAGAGAAAACTATGACCAGGAAAAGTGGAGGTCAACTGAGGAGAGGGAAAGAGAATTTTAATATTTCACTTTATAACCTTCTATATTCTATTTTTACACATGTATTTGCATTTTTATATTTTAAAGATAGAATATACTTTTAAAAGACAGTAAAAGGCTGGGAATCCATATAGTCATAGTAGTTATGCCTGGATTGTACAAGTGATGACTAAAGTGATTTTAAAAATAAATAAATTCAGGGGTGCCTGGGTGGCTCAGTTGATTAAGCATCCAACTCTTGGTTTCAGCTCAGGTCATGACCTCATGGTTCATGGGATTGAGCCCTGTGTCATGCTCTGTGCTGACATTGTGTGGAGCCTGGTTGGGATTCTCTCTTTCTCTCTCTCTGCCTCTCTCATGCTTGCCCCTCTCTCTCAAAATAAATAAACATTAAAACAAACTCTAAAAATGTAAATAAAAATAAGGTGATTTTTTTTGTTTTGCATTTCTCAATTTTTCTACGTGAACATTTATTATTTTATTATAAAATTAAATCTGTTTACTGTTATTATTAATCTCAAAGAGTGAAGAAAAATGACATACAAATTGCTATTTATAACTGGAAGATGCTAGTCTAAGCTAAGTCTCTTTTGGCACTAAAATTCCAGATTTCTATATTAAAAGGATATAGCCACAATTAAATCCAAGAAAGTGTGACTATTCTCCTGAATGTTACAACAAATATGTAGTAGATATCAGATTAAAAGAGTTATCTGAAATTATCCTAATGTTACAAAATCTCTCTCCCTGTTCCCACCTTGAAGTCTTTCTAATGCGCTCTCTCAATGAGCACAAAGAAAGTTGTGGGGCACATGATGGCTTTTGGGAACACAAACAGCAATATCTAACACAATACATTAATAAGCTATTATATGCATATTTATCACAGAAGAGACAGGAAGAATATTTTAAATGATGATAATGCATAACATAGAGTACATAAAGTCTTACACAGCTTTACATATGTTAAAGACTAAACTTAATTAAATTCAGCTTTTACTTTTTATATGAAGGTGTTCAGTTTATAATCTGGTGTGGCATCTTTTTCTTTCCAATTGGAAATATTCACATAAAACTGAGCTTAAGCATCTATTTTACAAAATACTTAATTGAAACGTTTAGCAAATCTTTCTAAATAGCTCAAAGATAAGATTCAAATAATATTAAAGATAAAATATAGTCTTTGGGAGGAAAAAAAGAGAAGCTGAAAAACAGAGTATGTATCTTCTGTGTGCCTTTGGGAAAATTTCTAGTGAACAGGATTTGAGCTAGATAATTTAATTTTTCAGAGGTACAATAAATCAAGTGTGTGAATTTAATTTCTTATGACCCTGTCTTCTTTCTATGATTCTCCATGTTATTATATTAAGACAAATACTAGAATTACCATGTCACTGCTAAGTGATAATCACTACTTTCTTTTGCCTTGACTGCTTTGTCTTAAAATGTCCCAGGGCAGGTTTTGATAACCCAGAGTATGACCATACGAGATAATCCTTTGAAAAATTAGAAACTTATTTGTATTAGCCCACATTTCTACTCTTAGACAAAAATTACATTTCTCATATCCACAAATAGTCCCCTTTATATATGAGGAATAATGGGAAAGGGGGAGATAGGAAAACATACAGGCACTGAGAACAGAACAGAGGCATATCTCTTTATCTCGGGTACACTTTAAAATAATACCTGAATAATAATTAATTCAGCCACTCAGTTATTCATTTACTTTTTCAGCAAATATATGTTGAAAACTTACATAGTGCTCAGTGCCAAAAAAATCTCTACACACTTTGAAATTTTTCAAGATTTCAACTGAAAATTATGAGGAAGAAACTGTGCTAAAAAACCTCGACGAGGATCTGAAGTTCTATTTAACTTCTGCTGGGAGACTGGATTCTGATCCCAGTGTTTTCCAGTCACTAGCAAGCAGTTCCACAGTGAACAGAATAACTCCATGGAACCATAAAACCAACATCATGTGGCTTTTCCTACTTCTATGGCCATCACTTGGGCCAAATCTTCTGATATCCACTCACTTAAGCTGTGGTTGAATTGGACTTTGGATTCCATGTAGGAGAAAGAATGGTTCCGAGTAGGGACAAGTCTTAAGAATGTATCCTTTCTTCTAGTCTTCCTTCCATTCACTTTATGCTAAAGTCCCTGAAAGCCTCAGGCCAATGAGCGGCTCTTTGTGAAAGGACTCCTCCAGAAAAGATTGAATAGAATGGGAAAAGGAATGGAGACACTGAGTTTAAAGACTAAAAATCTTAGTGAGGTAGAATCTGTAATTTATTCACATATTTGCAGGGTAAAATGTGGAAGAAGAAACATGGTCTACAGTCTTCTGAAGATCAAGACTAGGGCCTATCGGTAAGGTGTACAAGATGTTTTCTGATTCAATATAGGATCTTTCTAAATTCTGGAGTTCCCTGAATTATGAAATGACTTGCCTTACAAAGCAATGAATTTTGGATGTGTGCAAAATGTCTTTTGGTTGGATGTTGTGAAACAAATTCCTATATTAAGCTAGTCACACTACTTAATGGATTCTAAGAGGTCCTGTCCAACTTCAAGATTCAGTGCTTTTATAGTTTGTCTTCCGGGAAGGAAAACCGGCATATTGTTTTGAATTAGGACTTGGTTTAGCATCTCCGGGCCCTGATATAGTTTAGCATCTCTGGGCCCTGATAGGGAATTGTGTTTTCACATAGATACAATTTGAATAGAGGATCCTGTACTGGCTATTTGGTCTTGAACAAGACGCTTAAAATTTCAGAGCTTCCATTTCTCACTCAGTTTAAGGAATAACAGGGTAGGGCCACAATCTCTTCTCTAAAACCCTCATGGCCACATGGTTTTGAATTCAGAAATTTCCAGATATTGCAAAGTCAAAAAGTACACTTTGTGTATATCAGATAATACTGCTAGTGGGAACTGAGGCAGTATGTGCTAATAAAACCCATTCATAATTTGCCAAGTATTCCTATGAATTCAAAGAAATCATCTATAAAATAAATGAATCCATATTGATACGGGTCAGACTTTACCACCAAATAATTTTTTAAGTGGTTTCACACTTAACGAATGGCAGAATTACACCTCTCTGGGAGAATGCTATGAGATTTAAGTCAGTTAAACATGGGAGAATGCCACAGTAGGTGCTGTTAGTGGCCATTCAAATTCCTGATTTTTACCATTGTGGCCTTGAGATAAATTTTAAGATTTATACTTGTGACTTGGAGACTCAGCTTGAAACCAGCTTGGTTAGTAGCTCTTTGTTGTAGAAAATGTACTAAATAGCATCGAATTTCTGGGTCTGGTACGGGTGTACAACACCTATGACATGCAGTGGTCACTCTTGTTGACCCAGGCTCCTGCTGCCAACTAAACTGCTACTCCTTAACATCATAGTTTTGCCCTTGACCAAACAGGAGCCACTGTGACGAGGAGGCTAGCCTCTGTCCCTACCCCACAGCCAATGACTAACACAGGGAGTACAGAATCTGGCTCCCTTGCCTCAAACTGAGACCATCTCTGAGGTGCCATTTAGGCTTGAGGGCTCCTCATGCTGGACAAGACCATGAACCCATATTCTTGCTTATTACATTTTCCTGCCTTCTGCTTTCTTCACTGCCTTAAATCATTCACCTGAGAGTACTCCCTCAAAAAATCACGTATACCCAATCCCTGTCTCAAGCTCTGCTTCTAGAAAAGCCAACTTAAGACAACATTCAATGTGATTTCTTTATGAACTGTTCATGCATATGCTTATTTAATTATAAAGATCCTAAAGCATTCACCTGCTGCACTATTATACCCAAATATAATAGAAAGGATCCCAGACTCTGAGACTAGTCAGTCCAAATCTATTAATCGAGTTGTACAACCTTTATGAGCATCAATATCCTCATTACAAATAATGTTACGTACACCGCAGTGGATATAAAGTGCCTTACAATAACTGACAGAGCATGCATATAATAAATTGACATTTCATGCCCTCATAAGATTCACTGTTGGCTTTTGGCATTCATAAGCTCTATGCACATTTGTCAATCATCAAATCCTTTTCTGTCTACTTATGGAATATGGACCTAAAGTTTAATGAGATGAAAACCACAACACCATCACTTGTAGACCTTTCTTATTGTTACATTGCTTCTGTTTGGGATGGAAATATTTTCTTAATCTTGTGGTAGGAGCCATTTGTCATGGGCTTACACCTTTCAGTATATAAATGTTACACAAAATACATGAGAACTCTTGTACCTTTCTACTCTTATCTTAAAGCCAAACCCCTGCCATTTCCTGAAGAGGTCTGTTCACTATAAAAAGAGGTTGATTGCACTGTTGGTGAGAGTGCAAACTGGTGTAGCCACACTGGAAGGAGGTGTGGAATGGAGGTCCTCAAAAAGTTAAAAATAGTAACTACCCTACAATACAGCATTTACACTACTAGGTATTTACCCAAAGGATACAAAAATACAAAAACACAGATTTGAAGGGGTAGATGCACTTCAATGTTTATAGAAACATTATAAACAATAGCCAAACTACAGAAAGAGCCCAAATGTCCATCAATTGATGATTGTATAAAGAAGATGTAAGGTGTATGTGTGTGTGTGTGTGTGTGTGTGTGTGTGTGTGTGTGTGTATAATCTCATGGACTATTACTCAGCCATCAAAAGAAATGAAATCTTGCCATTTGCAATGACATGGATGGAGCTAGAGTATATTATGCTAAGTGAAATAAGTCAGATAAAGATAAATACCATGTGATTTCACTCATATGTGGAATATAGGAAACAAAACAGATGAACATATGGTGGGAAGAGAGAAAGAAAACCTTAGAAACTCTTAATGATAGAGAACAAAATGTGGGTTGATGGAGGGAAGTGGGGGGGATGGGCTAAATGGGTGATGGATATTGAAGAGGGCACTTGTTATGATGAGCACTGTTATATGTAAGTAATGAATCACTAAATCCTATTCTTGAAATAAATATTACTCTATATGTTAACTAATTAGACTTCAAATAAAAATTTGGGAGGAAAAAAAAGGTTGATGCAAACAGCCACATCACATCAGAAGGTACACAGAAGCAGCTATTTTTATTTGAGCTCTGCTCTGTCATCTCTGAGAATCTCGACTGGAAGAGCCTCAAGTCAGAAATGACAACACCCACATGGCTTTATATCAACCATACTCCAGGAGATGCCCTTTCCTGGCCATCTTTCTGGATGGAAAAGAAATCTCAAGAATAAATTTCTGCAAGGAAAATTCTGTAAGGAACTAGTAAGGAAGAGACTTGCAATCACTCCTATTTGTTGATCATCTTTTTTCCCAGTACAATCATGCACACATGATATAATCAATCCCATTTTCTTGATAAATCAACCAAAGCCCAGAGAATTTAGTAATTTTGTCAAGTTATATATTAGTAAATAGAGATATTGCCGTTTGGACCCAGACCTGTATGACTCAAGTATCACACTGTCTATGTACACTATCCATACCAATTTTCAAGATATTGATTAAATCCCCAAAGCTAGGCATTTAATACCTTTTTTAGGGTTAGCTTGAATTAGAAGGTCAAAGAAGTAGACAGAGCCTCTATAGCATAAGAGAGAGATAGATAAGAAAACATTCAAATTATGTTTATAATTAGTTTCAGATTTTGTGAAGCATAAAAAATATATAAATTATAACAAATGAATTTATTAACCTAGGTTTAATGTTACTTGAATCAAATGGAATCTATTAGGGATAGATAATTGGTAGATCAGTAGATAGATAATACCTTTCAGAAACCTTTCAGATACCCCCAGATTTTTCCAGCCTCACAACTATGGTACTAATCAATTCCCCCAACTTATGAAAACTAATATCTTTGTATAAAATGAAGACTGAAATTTTATCATGAAACAAAAAGTCTTCATTTTGAGAACAATGCAAATATAAATATGTACCTTCTGTGGAGTTTAAAAGGTCAAGGGATATCCCAGAAACTTGACACTGAAACAACACTATTTGTGGCTTTGCAGGATTGAGTAATTTGCTGAAATCTAAAAAGATGCTTACCTACATTGAGATGTTTGATTCCTAACTGTTGTGTCATCTGCCTCCTCTAATTTTCACTGTTGGTTGAAAGAAAAAATATAAAATTGCAAAATCCAAATCCCACAGCCCTAACATCAAATAAATATCCATGAAGTAATCTTTTAGTATGTCAGAGTGGGAGAGAATTAAGCTAGGGGAATATGTCTACTGCCATTACATTTAGTTCATTACAATTTCATGGAATTTAACTAAATGGAACTTTGAATGGATGGGAAGCTTCCAAACCTGGATAAAGAAAAAGCAGACAGACAGATTCCTAATTGGCTTTCCAAGAAGAAATACTACCTTGTGAAATATAAATAAAAAACAAAAACAAAAAAAACCCAAAACAGTATTGACTGTACATTATATCCACTTTGGGGTACTGTGAATATTGTATACATTTTACTTAATCTGAAATAAATATGTAAGCTTTATTTTAAGCTATTTTATATATTTTGTGCCTTCTTTTATTCTTTTTTAAAAATATTATTTATTTAGAGAGAGAGTATGTGCACACACACACACCCACACACACACACATGAAAGGGAGAGGAGCAAAGAGAGGGAGAGGGAGAATCCCAAGCAGTCTCTGTGTTGTCAGCACAGAGCTCCCAATGGGGCTCAATGTCACGTACTGGGAGATCACAGCTTGACCCAAAGTTGAACACCCAACTGACTGATCCACCCAGGTGCCCTACCTTCCTTTATTTTTAATGTCCTTTCTTTCCTTTCTTTCCTCCCTTCCTCCCTTCTTCTCTCTCTCCCTCTCTTTTTCTTTCTTTCTTTTCTTTCTTTTTCTTGTAGCAGTTTCCAGTGGCATAGGGCTGGAAGAAAATGGAAATGTCCACAGAGAGAAGATGAGGATCATTTTAGCAATCATTATGAATATTTTAAAACAGATATAATTGGACCCAGCAATTCCACTTCTTATAATTTTTTTCTCATAAAAATAGTGACACTAACATATACCTATAAAGATGTTCCCTTTTAATCATTTACAGTTGCTAAGAAAAGAAACAAACCAACCACAGACCGGTTAAATTCATAGGCTCTCTAAAAGACAAAATGTTCCACAACTGTTAAAATTAAAAGAATGTACCAACTTGGAAAACAGTCAATGATACACTGAGTGGGGGAGAGAGGAAGATGTGGGCAAGTTGTCACACATGTACAACATAATTTTATTTTAAAAACACACACACAAATAACTGACTATATCATTGTCATGACCTAAGAACCAGCACCACAAAGTCAGTCAAAGCCATGAAAAACTCAAAAGGATAGCATGTAAATATCCAAGGAGAAGTAACTCTAATGAATTAAAAGAAGAAAAGAATTTACAATAGGATGGAGTAATAAATAAATGGGACAAGAAAATCAACAAAAGGGCCAGATAATAAATACTTACAGTTTTGTGGTACATGCTGCAAGTACTCAACTCCACCACTGTAGTACAATAGCAGCCGCAGACTATATGGATCTCTTAATGTTTATTTTTGCATCTTGCACTTGTGGACCTCTTCTTAAGTATCATCCTTCCATATTTCCTTACTTGGCTTCTTTCTTATCCTCTACCTCTGAGAATTTTATGAGCTTATACCATAGTCTATGTGATTTAGAAGGTGTTAGATAAGTACTTGATTTATTTTTTTAGTGTTTATTTATTTTTGAAAGAGAGAGAGAGAGAGTGTGTGGGAGAGGGGGAGGGGAAAAGATAGAGAGAGGCACAGAATCTGAAGCAGGCTCCAGGCTCTGAGCTGTCAGCACAGAGCCTGATGTGGAGCTCGAACCCACCAATTGGGAGATAATGACCTGAACCTAAGTCAGATGCCCAACACACTGAGCCACCCAGGCACCCCAGTACTTGATTTATTTTTGACCAGCTTAGCCCACTACTCTTGTTACTGTCTTACTTATTCTTCACCATTTTCTTTGGAAAGGAAGAGACAGATAACTGAAACAAAGTCAGCAGTCAAGTCAAAGAAAGAGATGTACTAGAGCAAAGGATACTCATATCATTGGTGCTGCTGAACAGAAAGGAGCAAGGACAAATGACTCAACTTGGAAAATTATCCCTAATCTTCAGTGGTTAAAATAAGGAAAGAACAGATTTGTCTTAAAAAAAATTAGCAATTAATGTAAAGTAAAACTTAACAATATTGATTAGAGATTTATGGCAAACATTTTATGACTCAATAAAATAAGTCTCCTCGGTAGTATAGTTCAGATATATTAGTCTTGCCCCAAATCGCTGGGATCTAGAATTGCCAGTGGGCAAAATACAGGCTTAATTTTGACTCTTATATCTTATTCGTTCTCTATGATTTAGGAGTAAGGTTGCAAACTCAGTTGTAATACCGTTATTAATGCAGAACCAGTAAGAGCTGCTGCAGAATAAAACTGCTTGAGGAACAGAGTGTGCTTGATAATTATAGAATTCTGCTTTTATATATTTTAGGTATAGTTGATTTCAAGATAAAACACTAAAATCCGAATATTACTAAGGTAGATAAAGTTTGTCACTGAGGCAAAAAATGACATTTTACAACAAACAAAGGTTTAGAGAACAATAGCATGTTTTATAGATACAATATATTCCTGAAATGCAGTAGTTACATTAAAGGACAATTTCAAGAAAAATATCTTTGGTGCTACAGTCTTTCACATTTTTCTCCTAGACCATTTCATTATGTCCTAACATAATCCATTTTCCATAGCAGAACTAAGACTCAGGGAAGTTAAGTGTCACACCCAAGGTCATATGTTAGACCAGGCTCCCACAGGCTGGAGAGAGCCAATTATACATGTTGTTTCCTAACTTCAGTTTACCAATTTCTGGTCTGTCACTTAAAATTAATGACAGTGGATTTGAAAACACCACATGGAAATTGGCAAACTCCATAAATCAAGGCCCGTTTTTGTTTTAGAGTTGGTTGTTAAACAGTTCCACTGTACAGAGTTTATAGCTGGTAATGTTGAGAAATGAAGCTAATGTTGCTGATTTTAACTCTGAACTTTTACACAATCTCTTAGTTATTCAAGTATGATTTTTTCATTTGAAATAGAGTGGTGTATTTTTTTTAAATAAAGTAAAAGTATCATCATTAAATGGCATTAAAATAGCTCCTCAGATCAAGGAGAGAATTAAGTATATGCTTTAGTGAATATAGAATAAACCCTATAAATGTATAACATCTATAATTACATCCACTTCAAAAATGATAACTCTAAAATAACTTAATTGGAGAAACTCAGAACATGAATATATCCTTAGGTAAAACTATTTAAAACCAAATGGTAGAGCTAAGCACACTGGAATTTAGAAAGTAAGAGAGATTAAAGCAAATACTTATTTCCAGCAGAAAACCAGGTGGCTGTGGAAAAAAAGCAATTGAATTCAGAAGGGACAGTGTGAGAGAACCAATTCTGCAAAATGATCAGAGAAAACAAATAGAAAATGTTATAAAGATATTAAGAAGCCTGCAGAGGACTTCCCATGTCAAACTAAGACATAAACCAATACTCTACTATCCCTATACTAACAACATGCATAGACCTGAAGATATCTAGAACTGGTTAACTTTGTTGGTATCATTCCTAGGGAGCACTCGAAGATATCTGAAATGAATTTGTCCACCACTGGCAGCTGATCCTTCCTTTCATTAGTAAATAGAGGAAGATTGGGGGAAATGTGCACATGTGTTAGGAAGAATTCAGAAATAACTTGGTCTTGGTATCTTTCTTTACTTATTACCTTCAAATAGGCAAAAATGACTTCAAAAATTTGGAGAAAAGGACAAAAACACTGCATGTCTTTCAGGAATTGTTGTAAGGTCTGCCTAGGTTTAAAAACGTTACAGTGGATAATAGATTCAGAATTCATTACACATAGGTGCTAACACTTAAATATGAAATAGTAAACAGTCAAAAAGTGACCAAAAGCCATGTCAGTAGCCAAGTGTTACATCTTCAGTCCTTCTCACTTGGGTCCTCTTATGCTCTGTGCATCAAAAATTGCAGAGATTCTATTTAAAAATCCAGGATAATCCTGGGCAGAGGATTGTGAAGAAAAGGCCCATAATTAATTGTTAGTAGATATAACTCAATATGATTCATGATCTTGAAATCCATAGCAAACCAAGAGTTGAATATTCTGTGTGTATATATGTGTGTGTATGTAAGCATGCATGTACCTAAACATCTTTGCTAAAGGGCCCTGAACAAATACACCATATGCCAAATAAATATGTCTAGAGCAAATTTTTGAGGCCAAGTCTCTGGGAAAATAACCAGGAAGGAAGCTTTGGATTGACTACAACAAACTTTTTCCCCTTCAAGTAAAGAGTTGAGAACATGAAGAGTTAGATCAAAGAGTAAACATTGGGAAATACAGCCTCTCTCCCAGCTTCTTGGCACCTTCCCCTTGCTATCTCACCAGGCACATGCTAATCCAGCCAACAGCATCAAGCCCAAAGCCAACTACTGGCTCACAGTGCATGGGGCAAAAGGATGCTAAAAATGAATGAGTGATTATTATCAATGGGCCCATACGAGAAACAACAGCCAGTGCGCCAAATATCAACTCCTTCAGAACACTCACTTACTATGCGTTTTTTCTCCCCTTTTCTTGGTTCTCAAATGAATTTCCGATAAGTATTTTAACACTGGTTTAGACTTTTCAGAGATGAAGGTGGAGGGTGGTAAGTTTATAAAGACCCCTGAGAGATGCCTAGATAAACAATCATCAGAAATATGGCTAGAACCATTCAGTTGAAATCAAGAGAGAACAAGAAGCTTCTGAAAATAACCAGCCGACCTTTCCAAAGCAGGTATGAGCCTCATACCTGCTTGTCAAGCATCATAAAAGATCCAAGAAACTCAAAATCTGAGTCACTGTCTCTTGAATTCCCAAATAAAATATTCTGTTCTCCAAAAAGTAGAGTCTTACTAAGTTTATCCTCAGGGAGGCCTAGAAGGTGATTGGCAGTTCATCCCTCCAAAACCTAACCTCGGCATACTTTTCTGAAGTGTATTTTCTAGAATTGCTCATCCATTTACCTGAAAACAATTAAATGTGACTCAAATAAGACACAGTTTAAAAACCAAAAGGAAATATTCTAAAACATCTGACCCCCTTTCTTCTCCTGCCAGGAACTGAGTGATGCAGAAAAAGAAAATATGAAAAGGAGGTCAAATTTTGAGGAAAACCCCTACATTATCTGAGACAAGGGTACAGATTATAAAGAAACACAGGTTAGCTCCAGCAGGTGGAGCTGGATAGAAAACTAAAAAAAAATGTTTACAGTCTCAAAAGATCTTGAATAGTAAACTGTTGAGGGGGGAGGGCGAAAGGGGGGCGAGCTGAGCATGCTAAGGCATTTAGTCAGAATGATTCCCTCTCTTAATCCTGTGGAATAAGTCCTTTTGTCTCAGTGGACTGTTTTTCGGCTCTCAGAAATCTATGAGGATTTGGGTTTTGGGATGAAATGTGAGCGCTGTATTTGACCAATGAGAGGCAGAAGTTGACAGGAAATTTCAGACTGTTGAAAATAAGAAAAAGCAGGGTAGAAAACTATTAGGTTTTGTGATAATGATGTCTGATTATTGCCTGCCTTAGTCTTTTTTCTTTCTTTTTGGTGTGTTTGTAAGGAAACTCCTTTGAATAAAATTCTATGAATTGAGGTACACTGAGAAAACAGGAGTTTAAGTCTAAAGGTAGACAGCTGGAGGTCAGATATTTAACCAAAAAAATGACTGGTCCAGAATCAGTTTTTATAATATTTATTTCCTAACTACAATGGTAACATTATACACTTCACAAAATTTAGAAGTTGCAGTAAAACCCACACAAAATAAAAATTCCTCTTTTTACCATTACTCAGAAATAACCATGTTTTCCCCAGTATTTCAGTGTTTTTCTGTTCATTGTGCATTCTAGACTGTTCTACTCAATGTGCTCTTTTGTTACTTGCCCTTATACTTAGAAAACTCAGTATAAAGTCAATGTTTTCAATTATCTTCACAAACTATTCCAGAATGTGATTTTTTTTTAAAAATTTAAATGTTTATTTTTGAGAGAGAGAGAGAGAAGAAGAAGAGGGAGAGGGAGAGGGAGAGGGAGAGGGAGAGGGAGAGGGAGGGAGGTGGGGGAGGGGCTGAGAGAGAGGGAAACACAGAATCTGAAGCAGGCTCCAGGCTCAGAGCTGTCAGCACAGAGCCCAAAGTGGGGCTTGAACTCACAAACTGTGAGTTCATGACCTGAGCCAAAGTTGGATGCTTAATCAACTGAGCCATCCAGGTGTCTCCAGAATGTGATTTTTAATGCTGCATATTATTTTGTCAAGTAACTATAACTAACTTACAAAACATCCCCCTATTGTGATATTAAATTTTGGTTTACTCTTGTATGTACCTGCATCTTTAAACATCATTTTATGGGGACAAATTTGTAAGAGAACATCTTTTAAGCTTTTAATACTCATTGCCACATCATGCTATACAACAGTAATGTCAGAGTTTTCATTTCAAAGTGCCCTCATCCAGCATTGGACATTATCCTTCTCAAATATCTCATCTAAACTGATAAGTAAAAAACTTTAAATAAAAATTTATTATCTTCTTAATTTTCAACAAAATTATTTCAATTAATGTGTCAATGAATTCTTCCAGGCGGCTTCTTAATTCTGATATATATATAAAAGTATTCTTTAAAATATGTTACCAAAATTCAGTATCATTTTTTTCAAGAGACTCTATTAACTGATTGCTTTATTAATCTATCTACAATCAGCAACCTTTAGGGAATTTTCTTTTTCCACAGAGAATAGATTATTTTTCTCTTTCTCTCTGTTCATATTAGTCACTCAAGCCATGCTTAGCTGCTTCCATGCTACGCAGAGAGAATAAGATTACCAAACTCTTGAGAATCCACAAACTATTATTTTCTCAATCACTTCCACGTTTCATCAAACTCTACAGGTTTACTAAAAATACCTACATAGATGTCTGTGTCAATGTGAAACCAAATACCAGTCTGCCAAACCTTTTCACTAAATTGTCTAAAATGATTATATCAATAGGTTATTATTTTTTTCTGAACATATGCCCTAATTTTAATTAAACACTCCATCTAGGAGCTCCTGGGTGGCTCAATTAAGCATCTGACTCTTGACTTTGACTCAGGTCATGATCCCAGGGTTGTGGGGTTGAGCCCCACAGGCTGTGTGCTGAGCATGGAGCCTGCTTATGGTTCTCTCACTCTCTTTGCACCTCACCCTCACTCTCTCTCTCTCTCAAATAAAAATAAATAAATACATAAATAAATAAATGGCCAGTGGATACCTGCCAGAATGTAGACCCATTGATGCCAGATCAAACAAACAAACAAACAAACAAAAAATGCCCCATCCATATGGCTAGCTTTGATTCCTGACAGACCCATTAGAAATGCTGTCTAGAATCCTATTCAGAACCCTGACAAAGAATATGTATATATATACATATATGTACACATATATCTACATCTAGAAAAATCTGTGCACGTGTGTGTGTATATATCTGTCTCTCTCCCCACAAAATATATTTCTCCCCATTATGTAAATTCTATATTCCCTTAGGAACCTGTGTCTTTCTCATGTACTTACTAGGCATTATCCATGGTTCAAACTATTTTATTCCCTACGTTAATATATGCCTGGCACTATATTCTTTTATTCTATACATTAAGATTATCTAATGAAAACAAAATGAAGGCTGGTTTGTCTTTTGTTTTTGTTTTTTTTTTTTTTAGTCGATGTGAATGAAAAAAAAGAAAGTAGGTCAGTTTATCTTATACAGAAAAATGTCAATCTCTCTCTAAAAAGCTCTTACAGCTGTAAAAAGCTGTAAAATAATAACAGCTCTTGTATCATCATACATTCACGGAATGCTTTACAATTTGCCAAGTATATTCACACACAACTTAACATCTCATTCTGAAAACGAGCTTGGGACAAGGTGTACAGGATAAAAATCAGAGGGGCTTGGTGTTGCCATACCCCATTCATTCCATAACTTTCCAAGGAAACTGTGCCTCTGACCCATCCCTCCTCCAATTTAACAACTGTGAGTTCCCATCTGCAGCTGTTGAGTGGGCTTATTGCTGGCCTCCCTCCCCTTTCCAAGTAAACTCACTTAAGTCTATCACCTTATATCTACCCTCCCTAATAAGTCCCACTGTCCCCATTTTATTAAAAAGGAATTGAGGTTCTAAGCATGTGAAGGATTCACCCCACATTACACTACTAAAAATATAAGAATATTAGAACTTGAATTTGTACCTTCCGAATCCAGTGCTTCTCCTATGTGATATCTCTGTAACCTTCAACAGAGTTTTATTAGCATTACTCGAGTATTTCAGAACTACATTCAACTTCAAATGCAAATTTTCTATAAGAATAGTGAAAGTCTAAAAGTTGTGCCTACAAAAACAGACACATAGACCAATGGAATAGAATAGAAACCCCAGAACTAGACCCACAAACGTATGGCCAACTCATCTTTGACAAAGCAGGAAAGAACATCCAATTGAAAAAAAAGTCTCTTTAACAAATGGTGCTGGGAGAACTGGATAGCAACATGCAGAAGGTTGAAACTAGATCACTTTCTCACACCATTCACAAAAATAAACTCAAAATGGATAAAGCACCTGAATGTGAGACAGGAAACCATCAAAACCCTAGAGAAGAAAGCAGGAAAAGACCTCTCTGACCTCAGCCGTAGCAATCTCTTACTCGACACATCCCCAAAGGCAAGGGAATTAAAAGCAAAAATGAATTACTGGGACCTTATGAAGATAAAATGCTTCTGCACAGCAAAGGAAACAACCAACAAAACTAAAAGGAAACCAACGGAATGGGAAAAGATATTTGCAAATGACATATCGGACAAAGGGCTAGTATCCAAAATCTATAAAGAGCTCACCAAACTCCACACCCGAAAAACAAATAACCTAGTGAAGAAATAGTCAGAAGACATGAATAGACACTTCTCTAAAGAAGACATCCGGATGGCCAACAGGTACATAAAAAGATGCTCAACATCGCTCCTCATCAGGGAAATACAAATCAAAACCACACTGAGATACCACCTCATGCCAGTCAGAGTGGTCAAAATGAACAAATCAGGAGACTATAGATGCTGGCGAAGATGTGGAGAAATGGGAACCCTCTTGCACTGTTGGTGGGAATGCAAATTGGTGCAGCCGCTCTGGAAAGCAGTGTGGAGGTTCCTCAGAAAATTAAAAATAGACCTACCCTATGACCCAGCAATAGCACTGCTAGGAATTTACCCAAGGGATACAGGAGTACTGATGCTTAGGGGCACTTGTACCCTAATGTTTATAGCAGCACTCTCAACAATAGCCAAATTATGGAAAGAGCCTAAATGTCCATCAACTGATGAATGGATAAAGAAATTGTGGTTTATATACACAATGAGTACTATGTGGCAATGAGAAAGAATGAAATATGGCCCTTTGTAGCAACGTGGATGGAACCGGAGAGTGTGATGCTAAGTGAAATAAGCCATACAGAGAAAGACAGATACCATATGGTTTCATTCTTATGTGGATATTGAGAAACTTAACAGAAACCCATGGGGGAGGGGAAGGAAAAAAAAAAAAAGAGGTTAGAGTGGGAGAGAGCCAAAGCATAAGACACTCTTTAAAAACTGAGAACAAACTGAGAGTTTATGGGAGGTGGGAGGGAAGGGAGGGTGGGTGATGGGTATTGAGGAGGGCACCTTTTGGGATGAGCACTGGGTGTTGTATGGAAACCAATTTGACAATAAATTTCATATACTGAAAAAAAATAAAAAAATAAAAGTTGTGCCTAGATTATTATATAATAAATATTGAGAATCAAATTAAACTTCACTTGTCAGGTTATATCACAGGATCAACACAAAGATATCCCCCCCCGACTTGTAACTTCTACATTTTAAATTATTGTACAAGCATTTCAAAATATATCTATAGTGATAGCAACTTAGTATTGCAAGATTTTTAATAATAAATATTTAGCATTATTAGTGTAAAGTGTATGTACGATGAACTCATATTCACATTGTTTAGATTCATACATGAAGAAATGTACATGAAGTACACTGTACATAGTACCTGAAGAAATTATCCATTAGCTGAATTGAGTATCCAATTAAAATATATGCTTCCAAATATTCTGTGTAATGAAAAATTTCTATAAAAGTCTTGATCATAAAGTGTGCCAATATGCATTCTATTCTATATGATACACTTAACTGAAATTTCCAGAAATATGACAAAGAAAGAAAAAAAAGTGAAAAATTATTACCTGGCAAAATCTTCAGACATTTAAACAAAAACAAAAATGTCATGTTAATAAAGTTGAAATAATACATGTGACCATCCTTACATATGTTCATAAACATATTATATCATTATAATGCATCTGCACATAATTGTCTGATTTATGATGGATTAATAATGAAGTGCCTGCCCTGTGCACATCAAAATCTTTTGGGGGTGAAAACACTTGCTTTGGGAAAGTACAAAACAATATAATATCTTGCATGCTGTATCTAGCTAAAACTATATATTGCTTGGTTTGGGTAGAATCAGGCTCTGAACAGGGACTATGGTCCTCAATGATAATTGTTAATAATTATTGTGCTATGAAAAGCAATAGACGCAAACCATTTTTACCACCTTTTCCCTCCTTCCTCATCCACCCACCTGAACATTCCTTCCTTCTGTATTCACTACCTTAGTGGTTTCACAAACTGTAAGATAAGACTTGCAGTGCTTTGCTCAGTCAAAATCCATTTCCCTTTCTCTTGGAAACAGGACCCCAACTTTTCTCTAAGGAACCCCTCTCCATTATTCTCATTCACAAGATTCAATCAGAGAATTAATGTTTATTGGCACAGTGATGATTTCAGAGGTGGTGTCCAACTAAACTTTTCAGGGAAGGGGAAGGAAGCTCTCTCTTTTCTGCTGATCTTGACACTTGGAGATGTAGGACTGGTGATACTGTCAGGCTTGTGGCCATTACCTATAGCCTGAGAATAAATCCACTATGGAGGATATAAAGCCAAGAGATGAAGAGAGGGCAGGAAATAGTGGCATGTTTTGAATGTGTACATCTCAGCCAAATGTTACCCCTGAACTTTTCAGTTATGAACAGACACATTATGTGTTTGCCCCAATACATTATTTTTTTTTTCTTAAGCTGTGTTGAGTGGTATCATCATCATCAACAAAAAGAATTGTTTTTCAATCCGTACTGGGGGCCCCTGATAGAAACAGCAACTTTACTTTGACCTCCCCTTCTCCCTTCTGTCTTCTCCCCAAAGATATTCATCTGATGATCAATTTCTGTCTCTTCTCCTTCCAAGATGCCTCAAAAATAAGTCTCCCTTCTCCCATGGCCCTTATCACCCACCAGCATCTAGACTTTCATGGTCTTCTTCCTAGACTGTTGTGATGGCTTTCAGTCAGGTTTAATGTTCTCTAATTCATCTTTCACAATGTTGACAGTGGGATCTACCTAATCCGCAAGAAGGAACAACCCAATTTATCTGGGGCTCTCTGTTACAAAAAATACACACACACACACACACACACACACACACACACACACACACACAAGATGACAACAATAAAACAAAGGGAATGTTTAGTCTAGGATCTAAAACTCTCTTTTCCCCTTCTATTCCTATCTTTCCCAATTTTTTCTCTCCCACAGACCTTGTTTATGCTGCATGTTCCTGCTCACAATTTCCAGGCCATAGTATTCAGTTCCATATCTCAATGGAGTATCTTCTGCCAGGAAAGAGTTTCATTTTGTCTCCACCTACCAAATCTCTACTTCGAGACAGTTCAAAAATTTGCTTTTTTACTCTGTGAGGACTTTTCTAACTGCACCAGGTAAAATTTTTACTAGCATCTTTTATACCTAACACACAATGATAATAAGTATCATATTATAACTTGTGTTACTTTTCCACTCAGATTTTAAATTCCTTTTTTTAAAATTTTTAAGTTTACTTATTTATTTTATTTAACAGAGAGGGGTAGGGGCAGAAAGAGAGGCAGAATTCCAAGCAGGCTCTGCCCTGTCAGCACAGAGTCTGATGCGGGGCTCCAACTCATGAAACTGTGAAATCCTGACCTAAACCGAAGTCAAGTGCTGGAAGGTTACCTGAATAAGCCACCCTGGTGCCCAAAGATTTTAAATTCCTTAAGAGCAGAGACTAAACTTTACACATCTTTTCCATTTTGTAGTAAAGAGAATTATGCTTTATGTAAGACATTAATTAGCACAATTGCCATTACTTGAATGTTTGAATAGATGAATAAATCTTTAAATAAATGAAACAGCAAAGACCAAAAATAAAAGACTCAAAAATGTCCCATAAAAGTACTGACATATTTCCCCAAGGTTTGACAAGGTGGCTGAGAAAAATTACTTTGTTTTAATAATGCAGAATGAAAATTACTTTCAGAATATTTCTACCCCATGCTAACTAAAGCACAGATGTGCTTATTGTCCCATTATTTCATTTAAACAACTAAAATCAGAGTATTCAAGAACCAAAATGATATCTGAGACAGTGGACCTATTCCTCCACATACAGGGTTCTGGTCACAGTGCTAATGGTACATTTTATTTTATTTTATTTTATTTTATTTTATTTTATTTTATTTTTGAGAGAGAGAAAGGGAGAGAGAGAGAGAGCATCAGCAGGGGAGAGGGGCAGAAGGAGAGAGAGAATCTTAAGCAGGATCAACACAGTAGGGAGCCTGATGTGTGGCTCAATGAGGGGCTTGATCCCAGGACCCTGGTTTCATGACCTGAGCTGAAATCAAAAGTCAGTCACTAAACTGATTGCACCACCCAGGTGCCCAGATAATATTTCTTTCTTAAAAATATCTATTTATTTTTGAAAGAGAGAGAGCATGAGTAGGGGAGGGCAGAGAGAGAGAGGGAGACACAGACTCTGAAGCAGGCTCCAGGCTCTGAGCTGTCAGCACAGAGCCTGATGTGGGGCTCAAACTCACGAACCACGAGATCATGACCTGAGCTGAAGTTAGAGGCTCAACTGACTGAGCCACCTAGGTGCCCCCCGCCTCCCCAGATAATATTTATAAGAGGAACTAATCACATTCCATTTCTCTGGTACTGGTTTAACCTTGAGTGACTTTATCTTCCATCATTAACATTTACCTCTCCATATGGCTATTTCTCAGCAAGCTCAGAAAAAGCCATTATTTCACCTGTGATATAGAAAATCTTTGCTGTCATTTGAGGACCTACCAATGAGCCTATGATTTGACCTTGTGCCTGGGAAGAATGATATTGTAAACCAGTGAGTGTTATTGACTCCAGATGAAACCAGAATACCCCCCTTCTATGTATTTCTTTACTTTGGGAGAGAACAAGAGAGCAGGGGAGAGGAAGAAAGAGAGGGAGAGAGAAAATGTCAAGCAGGTTCCACACTGTCAGCCCATAGCCCAATGTGGGGGCTTGATCTCATGAACTGTGAGATCACGACCTGAGCCAAAACCAAGAGTTGGATGCTTAACCGACAGAGCCACCCAGGCACTCACAGAGCAGTCCTTTCTAATAAACGGATGAAAAGCAACAAAAAAAAAGTGGCCTGATGGTTGACCACTCCTTGTAGTTTGTTACTCAACTGAACCATCCACACTTAACCTTGGGTTTTGCAGGTTGACACAGCTCCTGAAAACCACAAACAGATCTGGGGTTCAGCAACTGGCCAGTGCCAAACTACCCTACAACCATCCAATCCAGAAGTGACCAGCCAAAGACCTGTTTGAACCAACTAGTCTCTTTCCCTTGTGAGATCTTAAGCCTTTGTAAATAACTTCCTTACCTTGGTTGGGGACATGGTATTTTCAGGAATTGTTTTCCTGTGCATATACCCATTTACAAGCCAACTGGCAATTCTCTCATATTATCTGATACTCTAAGGTTCGTCCAGCGTAGACAAACCTCCTGTTCGTTGGATAAAATTTTCCTGTCTTAGCCACCAGTAAATTCAGCTTAACACTCTCAGTCTTTATTCTGATTTTATCACTTGGTTATTGCCCAAATGGTCATAAGTTGTTAAAACTACTTCAATTCAAGCTAACATAATAGGCCAAGCCTCTCAATTGTACAGTTAATGCAGAGCTTTGATACAGAAGTTCAGTTTAGCAACTTTAGAACACATACTAAAACCAGGGGGCTTGAGCTGAGCAAGGGGGCATGCCTGTACCCTTGTGTAGTAGGAGGAAGCATTTCATAGTCAGTGAAATTATATGCAACAGTTACCATTCAAATGTGGCTGAAAATGCAACAACCTCCCCCAGGCCCAATCCTCTATTTACTCTGTTACAGTCCTCTTATTCATTTTAGCAAGTTAGAACCAGATAGTTGGAACAAAAAGGCAAAAGACAATACTTTTTCTGGCATTCATCAACATTTAAAGAGAAAACCCCTTTAGAAACACTGAAGCCATCATCTTAATTTTCTTTTAATTAAACTGTTATGATTGTAAGCTATCAAAATGTGTCACACTGTTTACAAATCTTTTTAAAAAATATTTTGATGTATATTTATGAAGACAGAGTCACCTTTTTACTAGGGAACTACTATTTTAAAATGCTTTTTCCCTATGTACATATAATATATAAGGAATGACAAAAGCATAATATTGTAGACACCTGAGTCATAGGTTTAATGTCTACATTTAAAAAGTGGCAAGTTTAAGAAACAAAATTACAGCTATAACAATCTTTCATTGGTTTTATAGACCTGAATTACTAGTGTTTCTAATACAATAGTTATTATAGGACTATGAGATCATGAAGTAGTAAGCATTCACAAAGTGGGTCAATGGAAAGGTGATAATTAATATAATCTTATAAAATTATTATTATTATTATTATTATTACTAACAACAATACTAATAATGAGTGATATGAAATACATTTAAAATATAGTTCTACCATCTTACTTATTTTCTATTATAATTCTCAGCAATTTTAAGCTGCAAAAGTTTGATTTTGTTGTGTTTTTAAAAATATGAAAGATTTAGGTTGGTAACAAAAATAATAAAAGGCTTCCTACTTAACAGAGTTTTGATTAATTATACATTTTATTAATCATGGCAGCAATCTCCTGTTTCCCTTACAATTTCAAATCCTCTTTTTAAAAAGTTTCGACTCCCTCTCTCTCTGCCCCTCCCCCATTCATGCTCTGTCTCTCTCTGTCCCAAAAATAAATAAACGTTGAAAAAAAAATTAAAAAAAAAAAAAGGGGCGCCTGGGTGGCGCAGTCGGTTAAGCGTCCCGACTTCAGCGGTCCGTGAGTTCGAGCCCCGCGTCGGGCTCTGGGCTGATGGCTCAGAGCCTGGAGCCTGTTTCCGATTCTGTGTCTCCCTCTCTCTCTGCCCCTCGCCCGTTCATGCTCTGTCTCTCTCTGTCCCAAAAATAAATAAACGTTGAAAAAAAAAATTTAAAAAGTTTCGAAAATATTTTGGGGAATAGTTTATTCCCCTATTTTTTGTGAGGAAAACATTCAATGTACAGAAATAAAATTACTATTTCACACATTCTAATCTATAAATTACACATCTTTTCCATGGCTACAGATCAAAGTTAAACAAACACAACATTTTGGAGAAAAAGGAAAACACTGAATCAGATCACTTTCATGAAGCAAAATGATACAATGACTAGAAATTTCATTCCAGTGATTCATAATTTTTTTGTAAGTGTAGGTTACAGTGCATATAGAAACACAGCTCATCTAAATACGAAATGAACATAGACTGTTTCATTCCAGTCCCTCCTTGTAAAAGTTAAGGGAACAGAGTGAATGACAGAGAAAAATAGGTTCAGGGCATGAGTGAAGTCTTTACCGAACACTAATCCTCTAATCATAATCATTTAAGTTAATGTACTCTAAAATCAACAGAATTAAAAAGATGGTAACATTAGGAAAATCCCATGTTCTGTTATTTTTCTTAGGTAAAATTCAGTTTTGAGCAATTTAGAAAGTTGTGGCCAAGGAAGAATTAATGTTGTCTGCTAATTTCGTTTCTCACCAATTTTGTAAATTGTAAGAATTTACACCATTTTTTCACCATTTTTCAAAATTTTTTACCATTTTTTCAAAATATCCTTCTTTGGTCATTTCCACAATTTCTTGCATTTCATATATAATGTTTAAAACATTTTATTAAATCTGGATGGCATTTGGACAAGAAGAGGAGGAAAACATCATTGATTCAAAATGTTTCTCGGCTATTTGGGAGGCCATTTAATGTAAAATATAAATTCTGTCCTCCAAGAAAGTATCTTTAAAAAGATCTATATCAGTGAGAGTAAGTAAGCTCTGAATTGGCCTTATCCAACAGAAATACCCTGTGAGCTATATATGTAATTTTAAACATTTTAATGGTTACATTAAAAAAGTTACAAGAAACAGATGAAATTAATTGTAATAGTATATTTTACTTACACCAATACATCCAACATATTCTTATTTCACCATGTAATCATTATAAAATTGTTGGAGATATTATACATTATTTTTACACATTAAACCAGAAATCTGGTGTGTATTTTATATCCCCAGCACATTTCCACTCACGCTAGCCACCTTCCAAGTGTTCATAAGCTCTCCTATGATGTGACAGAGCTCTAGATGATTGTGGTAAATCATGAGTTTGCTAACACTGCAGTACTACTTTAGAGGTAGTCAAGACCCTTGTGCTACCATAATAGGACAATGGAGCACACTGACCTTCTCCTCACCACTGATCCCCTAGGGAGTTGGTGAAGGACCTTTACCTCCTAATTTTAATCAAAAAGTTGCAATGTAGAAATTAAATGGAGAAACCCCAAATTAGAGAAATTAAGGTGTTTATATAGAACAGATCTAGGCTGAATTTCTTTTACCTGGCCACAGCTGGAGAACCTTGCCTGGGAGCCTCTTCTCAGCACTAGCTTTCAAATTCCATCTATACTCTATGATGATGTCTCCCCTGATGGACTGTTCCATCAACTTGTATCCACAGCACACTGCACGTAGCTATCTCTTGATATGTGCCTGTAAATGTCTGTTACACTGACCTGAGCTAATTAGAATCTATAAATATGAGTGGAAGAAGCAGAATTTCGTGTCCCTTCAATTAAAAGAAAATTCATTCCATAGATGTGTTGTTCTCACCCTACAGAAGTACCTCACAGGAGTACTTACAAATAAAAAAAACAATCAGTGTGAGTTTAGACAAGTTACTTAAGCTCTTTAAGCCTCCATTTCCTTATCTGTAAACTTAGGGAAAGAATACAGTAATGCCTAACTCATAGGACTATTGTTGAGTCCAAATTAGATAAGGCAAAGATCACATGTTTAGGGGGGATGAGCAGGGGATGAGCACCTGGTAAATGCTCAGGCAAGGGTAGCTATAAACATGCTTGCTCCTTAAAAGATGAGTAAAAGACAGAGTAGGATAATGGTAGATAATATATCTGTCATGTTCCAACGCTGGAAAAAATGTGAATCATGTTAATGACTGTTGATTTTACCATAATAAACACAATTTGAGATATATGGTCACTCTTAAAACAGAGGTGATGATTCTACTTCCTGACAAGTCGCTGGGTATAAATAACTTAGTGGCTTATTTTCTTTGAATTTACTGCCCAAGATATGTCTGGTCCTTTTATGTTTGGAGCCATCTTTGCTGACAGACAGAGTTGGCAACACCACATGACTGGAAAACAGAATGTAGAGTCAGGCTCAATGACTGATGCTCCACTCCTGAAACACATTCTCAGAATCACTTTCAAAACATCATTTAGATTTGGAGACTTCAAACTCCTTTAATCTTTTATGCTCTTTAGAACCTCCATACCAGCACAAAGGCTTCGGAATCTAAGTATGGTTTGGAGAACTATAAATGCATGCATGTTTTTATCAGATAGTACTCTAACAATCACAATAATGACCTCACTTGGGTCATTGGGAGGCAAAGGTTAGGTGAATTATAGGAAACTTTTAGAGTCAAGTGAGTTTCCTCTTGTGGGACAGGAACCTAAGCTAACTGCTCAAAGGGCTAGATCTAGTCTCTATCCCTTTGTACCTCTTTTAACAAAGTACAATCACAACCCACTGATTTATTTATTTTTTAAGTCAATTTTAAGAGCCTCCATGTTTTTAATAACATCATTGGTTTTCTTAGTAAGTCCTTTTCCTACCTATGATGCAACAGTAGTCTGCAAGTCAATCCAACACAAATTATCACATTTACCAAATTATTGGGAAGCAGATCCATTTCTAAACTCATTTGGTAGCTTGACCTATTCATGTCTATAGCTACCAATGTCAATGCAATATGATCTAATAGGAATGTCCAAATTATTTTAAAAAGATAATTGGAGTCAGACATCCCAGTGCCAAATTCTCACTGCCTCTTAGAAGCTCCTATAACTGGCACAAGCCCTTTCGATGCAGTGAGCTTCAGTTTCCTCATACGTAACCATGGTTAGTCTTTCTGTCTCCATGTGCCACGTAATAATTGTTAGTAGAGCCATATGAGAAATTGTTATGCAACCTAAAGACAGATAACACTTATTTTATTTTTTGACAATTTAAATATTTTGCATATATTTAATCACAATATGACATATTTTGGGTGGATGAGACAAAGATTCATATAAAAATATTTTAAATCTATTTATGCCAAAAGTGCAGGTTAGTGAGTCTACTTAAAAATAATATCCCCCTTGTAAACATTTTGCCATTTTTTTTTTCTCAAATCACTTGTCTGCACTGTCCCAACTTCCTTCATGCGTAAATTATGCATTGGAAGTAGGTAGTGCAAACATTATTATTTTCATTCTTCAGATGTCAAAGTTGAGGCAAAGAAAGCAACTTAATCAGCCTTAGATTTCCACTAAACAACACTGACAACAACAAAATCAGCCTTGCAAGAAATTTCCACTCCAAGACTCATTTTCTGCTATCATAATTTTTCCAGGGTCAGATTCTTATAGCAATTTTCTAGGTTCATAATTACCTTAGTTGCATGCACAATTTGGGTAGTTAAGTAATTACTTGATTTGCACATGCAAATACTGCAATCATTGGCACATAAAAATAATGTCCTTTAAACATTTGGGTCCAATGGAGGACAAATGGTCAGGAAAATCAAAATTCCTGTGGTTCCCAAAAGGGATAACTATGAACAGAAAACATTACAAGCCATTCTCAAATGTTTAGAGAACCAGCTCACTTTAACCTACAGAAAAGAAGCAACATGGTGGCATTCTTACTTCAAACCCCTCCTCTCTATTCAAAGAAGGTTTCCAGATACTGATATGCTATCTGGAACCATAGAAAGTCCGAACTTAGATTGGAACACTGGAGTGTAAAATACAGTCTAACCATTGGAGGGATTAGGGAGATTTAAGCAAATCACTTAATCTCTAAACCGTTTAATAATATTATCTAAAATGTGGATAATAATATCAAATGTATAGGGTTGAAAAGAGGAATAAATGAGATCAATTGTATGAAACTGTAAACCTTATAAACCTGGACAAATAAAACATATTATCATTAGATTTGAAATGTATATGATGTATATTGATCAATAACTCAATAGAACAGACACATATTGTTTTGTTTTTCTTTTTTTGTTGAACAACGAGCTGCCTCTAAGGAAGCTTAGTAATTTTAATACATTTAGGAGTGCAGCATGAAAGAGTTGTGATGTTCCACTTACACCCAGAATTAATGTGGCATTTGTGTTAGTCCTGTATCTAGTTTTTGATCCCATAATAGAGAGTGGATGCCAGAGAAACTGGCAAGAATTTCAAGGAGAGCAAAAATAAACGTCTGTGATGTTTAGAAACTAGGCCCTCTAATGAAAAATCAGGGGACAAGATACTTTTCACTATGTCCCAACACTGATGAAAATTAGGGGGAAAATTTTAGGGAAATTTTGCTATAGCTTTTAAGTTATATGAAAAATTATTTTACATATGTGTTGAAGAGGGAGCATTAGCTGAAAACACAGCCAGAAAAATGTATGTATGATACTGTACAGAATTGTCTAAAACTAAAGCTGCAAGGCAAAAGAAGATGTTTTCATCAGAGAGTTTGCACTATTTTCTTGGGGATGATTAACACAAATATTTACAACTTGTTATATGGTCAACCTATGAGATACCCAATAAATGAACTGAGGAACAAGTTGAAAGATTTCACAAAAGATGTGATTTTATTTTTATTGTATTTTATTATTTTTTTTAATTTAAATCCAAGTCAACATATAGTGTAATAATGGTTTCAGGAGTAGAATTTAGTGATTCATTACTTGCATATAACACTCAGTGCTCATGCCAAAAAGTGCCCTCCTTAATGCCCATCACCCATTTAGCCCATCCCCCACCCAACACCCCTCAGCAATCCTCAGTTTGTTCCCTGTATTTAAGAGTCTCTTATGGTTTGCCTCCCTCTCTGTTTTTATCTTATTTTAGAATTGTCACACTCCATCCTCCTTTGCTCACAAAGGAAAACTCCATTGTTGAAAATTTATGGCAATGTCCTCTTTCTAATTCAGAAAGCAGTGTGATTCCATGGAAAAGGAGTGGCTTTGGAGACACAGAGACATCATTATACTCTTGTCCCATGACAAGATGGGTGCATGTGTGGATCTGAAAAGGTATTAATACACAATTTCTTGAACTCTTTAGTTTGAAAGTATCTAAAACATTCTCAAATTCCTAAAGTGAAGCACAGAGAGAGATCACAAATAGCTGTATCAGGATTCTAGCAAAGTCACTAAGATCCAGTTTCTTTCTGTCTTTTAGATACATCCAGATGGCTACATATGGTGGCAGGATGGCAGAAGTAACTCCAGTCTGCCCTCCTGACTCAAAAACAGAGGGGAAGGGAAACTGTCCCACAACTTTCCATAAAAATATATATATTTTTTTCATTGATTCTGATTGGTCCAAATGTAATCAGAACAAACAGGGCATCTGAGGGACTGTGATTCTATCAAAACATATGAGCTAAATTTTGGAGGCCTCCCAAAGGAATTCTGCATATGTTTTTCTAGAATTCTGGGTAATAGATTCTGGTGGGGAAACAATAGATACCCAATATAAGAGATTTAGGGATAAACCTATCTAGGGCCACGAATGTGAATGGGGAGGGCTTCTTTGATAACTTTTCTAGGGCTTATGTTCCAAAGTTCTTATCTTTAATTCTATCACTTACTCACAAGGAGAATCTGCATCCATCAAATGTTGCCCCTCATCAGGACTCTCTAGACACTTTCAGTTCCACAAGGAAGCTGTGCAGATTCCTGGACTGGGCAAGCCCTAAAGTCAAAGCCATGTGGGGTCATATCCCACACCTTTAATTTAGCTGTTTGCCCCTGTGAAAGTTGCTGACCTCTATACAGAAATCTTAGCAGTAAAACAGTAATAATAACCCTTTTTCAGAGGATTATGGTAAGGACTAGAGATGTAAGAAGATCCTACAACTGGGTCTGATTGGCAGTCGATACTCAATAAGTGATCATGATTACTCTACACAGTTTGATCCAGGTCTTGTAAGTTATTTCCTGGGGCTTCCTCTCCCACCCTCACCACTACACCCCATCCAAATGTCAATATTCAAAGTGGCTGTCATCTGACTTTCAGGGTGTGGAAGAAGTCAGTGGTTCAAATAGAGCTAGAGGCACAGGACATCAGTTTGTGAATCACTGAATGGGGCACCGCTGTGCAAAGACCAAGGAAAGAAAGGTTGCCATTATAGAACAAGTCTTCATCATTCTTGATGTTGAAGATTTCTCTAAGGGGCTGAAATGCACATGTGAAATTGTCAGAAAGAACCAAATTCAAGAGTTTTATGAAATGAAAGCTCTGTAAGAAAGCTGGCTCACTAAAAATTAGTTGTTCCTTATTTATCAGCGAATGACCAGCTGCAACAGGTTGGCCTGAAACCTCTTGCTACTTGACCTCATCAGCAACCACCCCACAATAGGTCACCATTGCTTAATTAGACAAGGGAGTTTTCAAATGTAATCTCTTTGCACTCAGCAGGCCCTGGGTCAAACAGAATCTGACTAACCTGCAGCTTGTGTTTACACAGCTTCCAACAGTTCAAAAAGCCAAGGGAAGATCAGAAGCTTATCTTCCAGCCAACAGGGGAGGGAGGATAAGTGGAATTTGACAGAAGGTTGTAATCATCCACATTGGGGGCTGAGGGGAAGACCTGCTCATCTGTTTTTAAGCGTGTTAGGACAAGATGTTACATTTCTAGAAACCCAGATGCAGAAAAAGGTCGGCAGATGCCATTCTTGTGGTTTAATTAAGAAGGAAAGTAAAGATCTAACCTAAGTCCAGCTTTCTTAACTGGGCCTCCTCTGGAGAAGCAAGGGTAGAGGCGGGGAAGGCTGGTGGAGAGGATGAGCCCAGTGGGATGTGCTGGCCAGCGCATGGCAGCTGTTCACCGTGAGTCCTATTCTAGCTCATGGCCATATGTTCCAGCTCTTTTGGAAAATTACCTCCAAATAACAGATCACGAAAGAGCAACTCCAACAAGCCCTATAATTTAGTCCCAAGAGGAAATTCTTCATTCATCAAGTGTACAGGAGGCTAAATTAGTTCTATACCCACGTGGGCCCTGGTTGGCAATTTTGCGATGGTAAGCCCTACCTTGAGGAGGAGTCCAGCCAGAAGAGATGGTGACCACGGCCGGCCTTGTGCCCAGCTGGATCAGACCACATATTGTACCACATATTGGGTAGAGTTCCTGGGGAATATCTCTGGGACTTAGTCCCTGTCACTATTTTTTTTTTTCAGATGCACATTTTTAGGGTTTGTGGGGAATGAGTGGATCTGCTCCCTCTCAGCCTGAGGTTGCCAGAGCATTCTTCAGCAGGAGGCAGACTAGACTTGTCAGAGTACAAGGTGGGATTAAAGCTAAATATAACCTTTAAAAGATGCTTCCATTTAATTCTCAGTTATTAAGCCAATATACCAATTATAAATACACATATATTATACATATTTTTAAAATTTTATTGTTTTGTTTTGGCTTTTGTTCTATGAATCTATTCACAGCCTGGAATCCAGCTCCACTGTTGGTGCTCATTAAACATGAAACAAAACACCTTAGAAAACATTTAAAAGACAGATATATGTTTGAGAGGACATCTCTTTTCCTTTAGCCAAGTCTTTATTTTTATGGACTTTGTTTTTTCTTTTAATTGAGAGGTAGTTGAATTCCTCAGCTGTACTGAACATTTCAAGATGTCTATAAATAAGCCAGAAGTTTTCTTTGTGCCTAATCAACAGGTTGCCTAAAACAAGACACTTTTTTATATTCCCTACATTTTAGGAATGATGTTGCTAAAACTGGGCTACACTCCAAAGTTAAAAATCTTGTTCCTCTTAGAAATCGGGTTCACTGCCTCCATCTAGGAATCTGAATAAAATGACATGTCTCTCCTCGTAGCATCTTTTCAGCAATCTCAAAAATGCAAACCTCATTTGTATCTAAGAGACTTCTTTATGCTTAGGTTTTATGAGCAGCCATTCTTTCTGTAAATCAAGTCTGCTTTGTGACTTCACAAACCATTACAGGCAGGACATGTTTGAAAAGAAGGTTTACTAATTTGGGGAGAAAATGATTCTGTAGAAATAGAACTAAATGCTTTCACAAATAGTACAACAACAATTCAAAAGTAAAATTAGAACGAAAGTGCTGCATTATATATATATATATATATATATATATATACACAACAAAGTTCAAATAAGACTATTCAAACTGAATTTGTTGATTGGTACAACTTTTTCAACTTATTTATTTCCTGTTTTCTATTCCCAGGTGCCCATGAAGACTGATGCTGGCACCACATCTCTAAATTTGAACTCACAGAATACAAAAATGGGTCAGCTATTTGAAGTACAGAATTCTCTGCTCTGAAAAAAAAAAAAAAATCTCACTAAAGAAATTCTTTAAAGTATTCTGAAAAAAAAATCCCTGAAAATGACTGAACTGAATTTATTATCAATTACACAGACTAATAAAAGTAGTTGAATATATACAACTTATTCAAGGTATTCATGTCCAATGAGGCATTCCTGTCATGAAAAACCTACCTTCTTAATTTCTATTTATAATTTTTTTTCTTAGAGGGAGTGGGTAAGAAGAAGACTTGGAACTCACTACAAACCACGCATGGTCAGAGTAGAGGAGAGGATGAAGCTGAATTCATTGTTCCCTCACCTGGGTGCCCTGAACTTAGTATATATTTAACAATTCACTATTTAAACAGCAAAGGAGGCAGGGCTACTGGTTAAGTCTATGAGATAAGCCAAGAATCAGAAGGTGTATATCATTTAAAGTTGGATAAAAATATTAGAGCATAACCACTGGTCTTGACTCACACTGTAGAGACTGTAAATCCCAGGCAGACAGGGTCAGGTCTACCGTAGAGATGTAGATCTTGAGTATGGCAAATGGAGGGTAAAAGTCAAGAGAGAGCTAAAGTTTCTGTCCTTCTTTGACCCATGCATCACCCATTTTTCAAGATGGACATTTGACATTGAACAAAATCTCTACACATTGTTATTTTTTGGCAAGAGATCTCCTCTAAGAAAAATTTCATCAGTTTGTGATAAAGAAATGAAAGCTTCTGAAGCCTGACATCTTCAAACTACTAAGAGCAGCTTGTGGGTGTGGAAGCAAGAATACTCTCATTTATTTCACAATCACTGGGCATGCATTATACATCCAAGTACTATTCTATTTGATGATAATTTGCTAGAGAATAAGACAAAGACATTCAATAGAAAATAAATATGCCCATAAGATCAAATCATATCATGATTTGCACTATTGGAAACAGAATCATGTGACAGAAAGTGACTTGATTGATGACTGCTATGGATGGGTAGTCATGGAAGGCCTCTCCTGGGAGGTGACATTTCAGCTGAGATCTGAATGACAAGCAAATGTAAGCCACATGAAGAACTGAGGTGGCAGGGCAGGCAAAGGAAACAGCGAATACAGAGGCTAAAAGGCAGGAATGAGCTTGGTTCATTCTGGGAATAAAGAGTGTAGGGTGCCTTGTGAGAAAGGAGAGATGATACCAGAGATAAGGAAGGACCAGGGCATACACAGCCTCATTAGCGTAGGTAATGGCATGACTTTTGTTTTAAGCACCATGACAAGTAACAGAGGGTTTGAATTTGGAAAATGGCATATGATTTACAATTTTGGAATATTACTCAGGCTGCTGTGCCAGAGTGTATTGAAGGGGACATGTTGGACTAAAGAAAAGGCTATCACAGTGGTCCAGGCAAGAAAAGATGGTGCTTGTACAGGAACGAGGGCAATGAAAAGTATGAGCCAATGTATGTAGGACATACTTTTCTTAATAACAAAAGTAACTTTTTGTTGATAAATAGGAAGTCACATGTGAAGGGAAGGAGCATTTAAAGATTTCATGCTTGGCAAGGACTATTTGATTCTCTTCTACCTAATTTATTCTGCTTATTCTACCCACTGACAGAAGAAAAGTTAATGAAATTGCATTCATAAAATCTTTCCCTTAGTGCTTACCAGTCTATATTTCAAGAGAATTTCACATCCTTTACCTCACATTTCAAATAAGAATGGTATGCTTCTCTTAGGACAATAAAATACCATGATTTATGTGGCTGTTTAAATTTTTCAAATAAAAGCTTGGCAGTCATCACAAGACACAAGCAATTTCATCTCCCAATATGTTCCTTTAAATGACATTGTGTTGAGCAGGAAGAAAACCAAAATGATGCTTACTCTGACCATAAATTGTGGAAATTGGAAAATGGTCTTCACATAGAGCTGATCAGCACAGAGGACATGCTATGCAAACCTGCACTGTAAAAGAAATATATGTGTAGCTTGGATCTCTGAGGAGTCTCTGGATGGGAAGGTGCTCTGACACCTTTTGAACAAGGCAGATGTTTCCAAAAAGCTTTATTTGTTGCCTGACCACATGGCAAGCTCTCTAGAGCAGTGTTGTCTGGTAGGAACATAAAGTGAACCACATTTGTAAATTCACATTTAAAAAAAGTGAAATTAATTTTAATAAAATATTATATTTATCCCAATGTATCTGAGATAAAATAATTTCAACATGTGATCAACATGAAAACTGTTAATGATATATTTTACATTCTTTTCTTCAAACTAACACTTTGAAATCTGATATATAATAATCTAGTTGGACTAGTCAAATTTCAAGTGTTTATAAGCCACATGTGGCTAATGGCTGATGCATTAGACATCATAGCCCTTGAATATATATAATCTCCTGTCAGCAACAATTGGCTTTCAAACATCCAAAAAGAAGATAACTGATGTCACATCATAGACATGAAATACTGGTAGTTCATAAACAGGCAACTACTAACTGCCTAAAAGATCTGTCATAATAGAGCGTTAAGAATGGCAACCTGGACCTTTGAGAAAATACAGCCACATTTTAATAACTCGTGGCTTCATTTGGACTATGTTTTTCAGTTTCAGTTCTTTGCTTTATTACACTTGAAACTGAAAAAAAGGGGCACAGAAAAAAAAAGAAAAATTAAAAGCTGATGATTTTATTTTATTTATTTTATCTATTTTTAAGGATGAAGTTGCAAAGGGACAATAAAACTATCTCTAAAGTATTTTTCAGAGCTACTGAACATCTATGCCTGAACTTACCCTTCCATATTTAAATGATTATACCTAGTGTGTCTCAAGGAAGAGAATCTGTAGGACCAGATAGCAGCTGGATGCCAAAAGAGGCATTTTGGTACTTGCAGGTTGCAGGGAGATGACATGAATCCTTTGGCACCACTGTAAGGGCAGATATGGCCTACATGTAAATAGTACATGCTTCCCCACATGGAGGCTCTGTATCAGTATCATCAGCACCCCACATGGGCCTCATGACCAACATCTTTGCAAGCTAAGAGGCTTTGTGAACTTCTCATGCAAGGTGACATTAACTGATGATACCAACATAATTGTTTTTCCAAAATCAGCCTTAACATCATCTTTACAATTACAATTTATGAAAACTGCAGTAACTCTTGCTGACAATGTATTGATTTAAGAAGAAAACAAATGCATGGAAACTTTGGAACTAATCACTGAAAAAAAAAACAAGAAAGAATGGTGTCACAGGGACAGAAACTTCCACAGAGTAGAGGAATAATTTATGGATGTTTTCAGTGATAAATCATGACTTTTAGACTGGACACACTCTTCTTTTTGTAGAGTGTGATTAGTGAAAATGCATCTTCTAGGAACACAGCTAAATTTTCCAAAGCCTCGAACACTCTTAAAGAAGGTAATAAAAGACTGATAATAAGTCAGAAACAATGTTTGGCATCCTCAGGCTGACAGGTAAATAAATGAATAATAAAGACATAAAATTAGGCACATTTGTTTTTCTCAACCAACATTTTAGTAAATGAATGAATGAATGAATGAATGAATATATACATGCATACATACATAGTAGGATTTAGAGTGAGCCATTAGCCATTGTTTTAGAGCTTTTTGCTTTATTGTAGATGCATTTCACAAGGAACAGGCGGTTTGCAGAGTAAAAACTTAATACGGTAGCAAATTTACTTGGCTGGGGGAGATTATTGTATATTCTCCCTTTTCCTGTGGACGTATACTTCATGCTTTTAAAGGCTATTTGAGGGGCGCCTGGGTGGCGCAGTCGGTTAAGCGTCCGACTTCAGCCAGGTCACGATCTCGCGGTCCGGGAGTTCGAGCCCCGCGTCAGGCTCTGGGCTGATGGCTCAGAGCCTGGAGCCTGTTTCTGATTCTGTGTCTCCCTCTCTCTCTGCCCCTCGCCCGTTCATGCTCTGTCTCTCTCTGTCCCAAAAATAAATAAACGTTGAAAAAAAAATTAAAAAAAAAAAGGCTATTTGAATACTTTTTATGCTCATTATACATCTCTTTAAGCAGTTGTATATGTGTTCATGGTGGGTTAGATTGAGGATTTCCTTCTTTCCACTTCCATTCCCATGAAGGAAGCTACCAGAATGCAAGTACACATGGAACCAGCATCTGAGGCCTGCAGATAGGCCAAGAGACCACATTCTGCCTTAATGCAGAGATAAGGCAAGGCATCCATGCTTACCTTCAGTTCATTCCTAAAGGAAGCACACAGCCACAAACCCAGCATCCTTTTTCTAAATGTTAAAATTAATAATTATTTTCATAAGGAAAAACTTGATATATCAAAGAATCATATTTTCAGTGAAGGAAGAAAGAGACTGAAGTTAAATGAGTTTGAATCTGGTGGCAAGTTTTATTTGGTTTCCACTATCTGGGGCAACAACCTATACTCTCTAATATGTGTTAAATAAAAACATTTCCATTCATAAATATTCTCTGCAATGCAAAGTAATAATCAATTTCTAATTTGAGACCATGACCTTGCATTAGGAATTGCTCTGGGGAGAAGAAGCTGCATTTTAATAAGAAGTCGATGGACCTGAGTTTACCTTTTCTTTATTCTTCTCTTTCCTTGGAATATCCATTATAATAATAACACTTCTAGGCCCCCAGGCTCAGAAGAATCCACTGATTGCCAATTGCAGGCCTGTTTCCCTAAATCTCTTCTAAATGTTCTTCAATCTCTACTTGAACACCCTTATTGCCTCTCAACATAGTTTTTGTTTTCCTCTTTCATAGAGAGCTCTATTCATTAGAAAGTTTTAACTTACGTTGAGTCCAACAGTTTCTACATATAAAATATATTCCTTGGACTTTGTTCTTCGTAAATAATGTACAAAGATAATCCCTCATTCTAGACCCTTAAGAATAGCTATAGCAAACATAGAACAAGTATATAACATGATTATAGCATCTAAGAAAGATGCAATCTAAGGAGAAAGGCAGAATTAGTAATCGGGAAAGTTAGCTACTGGAAGGGGCCTGGCCTATGGCTCTGTGTATAATAAAGTTAAGAGTCCATAAAGGATAGGTGCAGTAGGAAAGATTGCATGGAGAAGAATAAGCCTAGATAAGCAGAAATAAATAAAAAACCTCTGGAGATGCTGCACCAGAAGGAGGAGGAAGAAGGCAAGACAACAGTTGGGAATTTCGATAAACTACAGGTCATACACAAAAGAACATTTAGTAGACACCTACTGATACAGATAAACTGTTTTCCACTAGTCAAATGATGTACACAGCCAGTTAAGATATCTGGCAAGTCTAAATCATTTTAGGAATAATGTTTCTTGGAAAGTAAGAATTTAATGCAAGTATCGAACATTTAATTATTTTATTTTTCAATTAGCTTTATGCTTGCTTTAGATAGCTATGTAGCACATATGTCAATTTCACAAATTTCTATGGATATATGCAAAACTTCAGTTTATCCTTTTCTTATATGAAGTATATATTTTAAATGTATTTTACATTTTTGTTTTTTCAAACCTGTCTGCAGTAGGATACCTGGGTTCCTCATTTTACTATAAACCTTTGCAGAATCAAGCTTACATGTGCCACGTAGGATTTAAAAAATTGTAGCCAATCTGCTTTTGATTTAAAAGAAAGGCTTCCTGTATGCAGCTTCAAGCCCAGCCTTTCTAACTGACATGACATCAGCTATACAAGAGCCACAAATATACGATATTAGTGCATTTTTTTCACTGCATCCAAACAGATGTTTAATGACTCTCTAAAAATTTATTTTTCAGCTTATCTCTCACCTCTCCATTCAAAATCAAATGGCCAATAACATCTCAAGGAGGTTGGTAGACAGATACTTACATTAAGAAAATAGTACAAAATTGAAAAGAAACTTTTAGATCTCATAGGATTTTTGGCAACTAAGGTGTAATTAAATAGGCCTAGGAGTAAATAGCCCTAGATTTGAATTCCAGTTTTTCCATTAATTAGGTTATATAAACTTGGGCCCACCACTCTGGAGGCCAGTTTCCTAATCAGTAAAGTATAAACAATTGTAGTGAAGAGTAAATAAAACATTTATATTAAAAAAGGGGCCTTACAGGGACACCTGGGTGGCTCAGTCAGTTGAGTGTCCAACTCTTTATTTTGGCTCAGGTCATGCATGGTCCCAGGGTCGTGAGATCAAGCCCTGCATGAAGCTCTGTGCTGAGCATGGAACTTTCTTTAGATTCTCTCTCCCTCTCCTTTTGCCCTTCCCTCACTCACTCTATCTCTTGCTCACTCTCTCTCACATGCTCCTTCTCTCTCAAAATAAATAAATAAACATTAGAAAAGAAAAGAAAAAGAAAAAGAGAAAGAAAAAGGGAAGAAAAGAAAATGAAAGGAAAGAGAAGGGAAGGGAAGGGAAGGGAAGGGAAGGGAAGGGAAGGGAAGGGAAGGGAAGGGAAAGGAAGTGAAAGGAAGGGAAAGGAAGGGAAAGGAAGGGAAGGGAAGGGAAGGGATGGGAAGGGAAGGGGAGGGGCTCAGTCATTAGGCATCTGACTCTTGGTTTTGGCTCAGGTCATGATCTCACAATTCATGAGTTTGAGCCCCACATCTGGCTCTGAGCTGAGGGCATAGAGCCTGCTTGGGATTTCTCTCTCCCTCTCTCTGCCCCTCCCTGGCTTTCTCTCTCTCTCTCTCCCTCTCAAAAAAATAAATAAACTTTAAAAAATAAATAAAAAGAAAAGAAAAGGACCTGATAGAATGTCTGGCACATTGTAGTCATTCCAGGAAAACCCTAGTTCCTTGATTCATTTATTCATTCATACATCTCCACTAATATAAAGTAGACACCCAGTTCTTTCTAAATTCTTTTAGACTGAAATAAAACTGAAGAAGTAGAGAATCAGGGTTTATGTGGAAAAAAATTGCAATTTGGGCAGTTTGTCACATACTTTACCTCTGACTTCCTATCAAGTGGCGAGGCCATCTGAACTGACTTCAATCTTTTAAGCAGGGCTGCCATATGTTTTGTTCTGATACTGCTACCTGGATTTGAAGACAAAATCCTGGATGTCTTCCAAGGAGAATTTTAGGCAATCTAATGGTGAGGTGTAAGGGAAAGCTATTATTGAGTCTCTCATGTGGAAGAAGTTGATCATATTTATTTCTAAGGTAACACTGTAAAGTATGGCTGCCTGGAGGCAAATTTTTAATTCCTAAACCATTTCACTTACTCTTTGCAAGTCTTACATTTGCCTCACAAATGCTAGCAAAAAATAACTGTTTTCCCTAATATATGATACAGTGTTCCACTTACCATCCAACTCTAAATGTTAATTTTACTTTTTTATTCAGTATTCCAAAAATTTTAGAGAGTTATTGTCTTATGTTTTCAAGTCTGATCTGTCCTCTAATTTCTAGTCTTTATATTAGCTATTCTTCAGAAATGATTCACAATGGCTTTATCTTTATTCTTTTATTATCCACCGAAGGGCCCAGTTCTAAAACCATCCATATGCCTTATGTCCAACGAAGTTTACAGAATACATCCATGAACAGCCTTTAGCTTTGGATTTTGACACTCAAAATAATGTAGCATTTCGGACTTTTAAAAAGTATACTTGGTATTAATCGGCATATAAAAAAGGCAAACATGTAACTTTTATGTAAATCTATGGCTATAGAAATATTTCACATCCATATATTTAAAACTATGTAGCTTTAGAAATTAAATGGAAAATTAAACAGGTTATCTTAAAAACTCAGAAACCTTAATGTAATTAGTGTAGCCTTCTCCATCATCAAACTTAAGCTCTTCAAGCTAAATGACTGTGTGATTTTTTGGCTCTCAAGTGGCAAATATAAATCAAGGACTACAGAAATCTTCCCCACAGACAAAATCTATGTCCACAACTTAAAGAAGTTAGGAATGAACTTTATCTCAGCCAGGCTGACAATGATAAGATTTCAAGAAGGAGAGAAGACTGACCACCCACAGCCCTGCTGTCTCCAGAGCAAATCTAGCCAGACTTGCAAATACCACTATCACAGTACTAGTAGCATCTTGAAACTAACTGTCCTGTTGATTGGCAGGACTTCAGGGAATTTTATCTAATTGTCTAAGAACAGGAAGGAAAGGAAAGCACACACTCATTTTCATTTAAATGTAGACAATTTCTACCTTTGACCCTAGGGTGGACGAACCAAGCACAGATTTATTCACACTGATTTTGTTTTCTTGGAGTCAATATGCCCTAAATGGAATATTTCCTGTGATTTTATTTTTTTTTCTTTTTGCCTGAGAGGTACTAAACTGAGGACCTCCCCTTAGAGAACCACCTAGGATAGGAAAAGAGGTCTGTATGTGTATGAGCACTGCCAAAGGTAATAGGGTGGCAGCTAACAGCCCAGGAAGTGAATCACTGCCTTTGTTGGTTTCTATTTTGTCAGCAGAGGGAAAACTTCAAAAATAACTTACAAAAAGAAATCAATAAATAACCTATCATCCATTTCTGGGACCCTTGTTTCTAGTTTTCTCCATCTCTCCCATCCCTATTATTAAATGAGTCAATGGTGGAAAAACTCCAAATGTCTCATGTGGAGTTAAATTGGGTATTAAATCATCTTAGTCTCAATGCATATGGTAAAAAAAGAACCCATCAAAAAGAATACACTGGCATGGAGAGAAGTGAAAATTTTGAGCAATATACCATACTCTAGCAAAATAATCCTATAAATTGAGAACATGTTCAGCCCCTGCACAGCACAGCACATATTGTAAAAAGAAATTTAGTTGCTGAAAAACATGAGATATTCTCCTCTGCCACTGATAAGGTTGATGGAAGGACACACACCGTGGTTAGTAAATAGCACTTTTTTGGTTTATAATTATATCTAACTGCTTGCCAGTAAAGCATGATGAAACCTTCATCACATAATCCTCTAAAAACATCTAAAATATCCAAAGATTTAGTAAATCATTGCCAAAATACTCACATACCCAACAAAAGTAATCCAGAAAACTGTGTCAGCACCTTCTCAGGCAGAATAATATTGAGGAGACTTATTCTTATACAGCCATGTTATGTGCCGTGTTGAAGACATTTCAAATTTTAACTCCTCAACATTTAGATTCACACACACTATTTTTACCTTCTCCGAGTTTCCTGGATGACTGAAGTCCTTCCAGTCTTCAGTTAGTCATATCCCACACTCTACTAATTCTCAGATGCTGGAATAATGACAATGACTGAGATCATGATGAACTTATAAGACTGAAGTCGTGTCTTTGTCAATGAGGACACAGTTACTATTTCATGAGTCACCCCAAAATACCTCTTGCACTTGGTGGCAGAGGGTCCAGAGAGCAAGTTTCAGAACAGTCATTCTTGAATTACTGATATAGGAAGTGAGAAGGCTGTAAGTTGTTTTGACCATGTCACTCATTTAGAGTTCACTTCCCACACAGGTTACAAATCTATCTTCCTAAAGCAGAAAGATAAAAGGAATCTTAAAATTAAGATGGATAATTCTCCAACACTGTATGAAGGAGTCATCATTTTCAAGATCTCATAAAGTCCCATGTTAAATTCCGCTGAAATTCACAGTTCCCATCTAAAGCTCAAAAGTTATTTAGAAGCCATATAACAAATTTAGGAGTCAGCCAGAGGTGATGAGAATATAATACAATTCTCTTCTTCATCCTGCTATACCAGGCACAGCTGCAAATGTCAACATCCAACTCCTCCCAAGCAGCCTTCACTGGCCACATCTCCTATTAATCTGGGCTTCCTTTTCATTCTTTAGAGATTTGCTAGCACAGTCCTTGGTGAGACCCACTTAATATTTGGCCTATCATTGCAGTGCATAGATTCATAAATGCCCAGGGGTCAAGGCCCGTCTCCTAAATGACAACATCCATGATACTGTGCATGAGGCTGGTGACTGCCTAACTCCTGTACCTCTATTTCATCATACACCAAGATGATAATGCCTTTGGTCTAAAGAAAAAGGATGGGTAATTGCTGAGAAAAAGAACACAGGGTCACAAAGGAAGCTCCATGCTACTATCAACAAAATTATTAAAAGATCGATGTTGTTCTAAGAAACACAAGAACAAGGAGTTTCCAATATAGAAGTAAGTGTAGTCAAAGGAGAAAAAATAAATAATTCACATGCCAGAGAATGGCAACTCCACATGTCAGTCAGTGGCAAGCAACTGGCTCTGTGAAATGGATTTAACCATGTGTATCCCATATATTTGTGATACGTCTTACTGTCATCATGTGTCAAGTTACAATATTGTAAGTTACAGGAAAGAGAAGAATTCATAGTGCTTTAGAATCACAGTTCTTGCACAAAATTAATGTTTAGAACTGTTCATGTAAAGGGGCTCCCTTTCCATATCAACAATGCAGAATAAGGAAGGAAAAAAATATATATACACATGCTGTATTACAAATTGAGGCTAGAAACATTAAAGTTAATTAGCATTCATAGCTCTAAAATGCCAAAATTGTTTAATGTTGATTTGCATTTCTACATTATATTCATATTTACTATATTCTACATTATCATTCTATATCACTATATGTATTTGTGATTTACATAGATTACCATATATTATAGTATAATATAGAATATGATAACAAACTATATAACAATCTGTATTATTTTATTTTATAATATATTCCTCTTACTATATTCTGCTGCTTCTTCTCTGCATGAGTTTAAAAGAGAAACTTCAAAAGCTAAGAGACTTTTCTGACACACAAATTATAAGATAATTTTATTCTTTTCACGGAAGGCAGCCAATACACACTGCAACGTTAAAGGCACACCTGAAGAGGATTCAGAATGAAATTCCTTTGACATCGTTGTCAAAGTCAAAACATTATAATTCCCCCATCCCATTCTTTTATTGGAGTCTTTATGATATCAGCAGCTATTTAACTTGTGGCTTTCCTGCATCAGACATTTCAACGACAATTACTGCTGGGCAAATTCTAAGTCTATAGCACCCACCTCCAACTCCACTCCTGACAAAAATTTTAAAATAAGGTTAACTGGAAAGTGTAGGCAGCTTGTTTTGGCCATGTTAGTTCTGATCTGACCTGAGAGCCTAGGCATTGAGGTGGAACATGGCAACTAGCAGATGATTATCAGTGGACTATTGTGTTAGATGCAGCTAGCACTGGGCCTGAACTATAGAATCAGCAGTATTATAGAATTGCAGACCACAGTAGGAAATCCTAGAGTGTGAGAAATTATTCTGAGTAAAGGAACAGCCATATATCAAGGTCAGTTGACAGTTTCATATTTAAGTTGGCTATTAAACACATACATTTATCTCTTCTGCCCAAAAACCCATATGAAAAGAAAAATAAAAAGAATAAATTTAAGGCAGCAGTGGAAAACTGAGAGAATTACATCAACTGGCTTAAACAATGAGAAACGTCCAGAAGATACAACAGTTGATGTGAAGCCAAAGTGGTGAAGAACTCACAGCACAACACAGGCTTGGACAGAATTGGTTTTTAAACCAGTGAAAAGTTCTGACTACAACTTCACATTAATCTGATAATGAAGCTTCAGAAGGAAACTATGATAAGGAGCAGTAGGGTATGTTAGTAGATAACAGGGCAGTCTGGCCCCCATGGTAGCTGACAACTAAGGCATTTGCCCTCAGGGGCATTCAGTCTTTCTGAGCAAAGTTGAGAATCTGCCCAGCAATAATTCCAGAGATGTACTGGGACTGTGAGAAGGGAAGCAGTACTGCAGGCAAGTTTCTGTCAAGACTAAGGATAAGAAGACTTGTCCCTTAACACTCCAGAAGGCAAATTCTCTCTCTGCCCTAAAGGAGAGCCTACCTACCTACATCACCTGCTCCCAACCTCCCTCCCTCCTACCCTACCTGCTTCTCTTCAGAGCCAGAGAGCTTGTAATTACACTCAGGGTATAATCTTTTCCCATTTGTGTCACAAATACCTACTTCAGTCACTGATACTGATAAATTAAGCCATCATTTGCAAGTGTAAACAGATATGCCAGAATAATCAATTGAAGAAACTGGTATGCAAGAGAGACATAAACTACACTAATGAACTAACTCAAGAGAAAAGGAAGAAGCCAAAGCAAAGAAGATAACTATAAAATAAATGTAATCAGTCTCTGCAGATCAATAATAGTACATATCATGGAAATAAGTTTGGGTGTGAGTGCCAAGTATCTATAATTAAATATGATTATCAGGGATTTCTTGTGTACATTAACGTTTATAATCACAGTCTTAGATCATCCTTAAAATCTCCCAAGCTAAAGACTCTTGATTCTATTTCAAGTGCAGTTCCTGGGTTTCATACATCTCATGCAATACAAACAAAGGTAAGAAATTAAAATATTCTGAAATTCTGAGAAAGCACAAATAATGCACTGTTCCATTGAATGTTGAGCCCAAAGAGATTTAAGGATCAGCAGTGTGGAGACTGACTTGCTGTAAATAGCACACATGTTCGTTCAGTCTTTGGATCGTTTATCATTGTCTCTGTGTATGGTGTTCTCTGCTGAGATGGCAGGGAAATTTGGGGTCTCGAAACACAAGTAAAAGACTACAGTACTTGTAAAATACTTGGCCAGAAGTTAGCTTTCAACAGAGTACCTGGGAATACTACCTGGGAGCATATCACACATAATGCTTTATCTCAACACTTGATTTATCAGGCTAAAGGATCTTTTAAACCTTGCTGGACCCTACAGCATGGAGAGCCTAAGGCTAAGTGGGACAACTGTTAGAATAGTCCACAAAGAAGAACTGTCTGAGAAAAGCCAGGTTCCAAATGGGGATTTTCATCTGTGTTTTGTATTCACTTTAATCCTCTAAGTATTTTCAGTTTCCTATGAAAAAAATTGAAATTTCCTGAACAACAATACTGCCAAGAGTTATTATCCCTTTCGCTTACTTTCAAAGAATCTTTCTCTATTAAGATGGCTTATATCAAATCTGAGTATTATTAAGATTACATGCAGCTCCCCAGACATCCACCTAATTGAAAAGAACAGTCCAGAAAGAACAGACAGACTTCTATATTCACAGAGCATGTATGGGACAGGTTAACCGTGGAGGGAAAAAAAGCTAATGGAAAATCACTGGAAAAAAAATGACTTTCCAAACTTTTTTTTTTTAGTTTATTTATTTATTTTGAGAGAAAGAGAGCACAAGCAGGGGAGGGACAGAGAGAGGAAGAGAGAGAATCCCAAGCAGGCTCCACACTGACAGTGCAGAGGCTGACACGGGGCTCAAACCCATGAACTGACAGATCATGACTGGAGCCAGAACCAAGAGTTGGATGATCAACCAACTGAGCCACACAGGCACCCTGGCTTTCAAATCTTTTTATGTAGATACTGTCATCAGCCTTTTGGTACACATAGGCAGATAACTTCTGCATTAAACAAAGGTTTCCTGGAAAAGATGCCTCTGTGTTTTGCTCTGTTTCATTTATTTTCACACATAGGATTTCTGCATCATTTCCAAACTGTTCATATTGAGTCCACTTTTCTCATCCTGTAAGGTCCTTGAGTCAGATTCTACATACATCATTTATTGGCTGATCACTTGGCATCAATTCTTTCAATGAGCATTTAATCATTCATTTATTCAACAAGAATTTATGGAGTTTATCCTCTTTGTCAGGCAATACAAGGCAGCTCTCAAACCTCATGCACTAACACCAGCCTGCTGGACCCAGGCCTTCCTTCCAGACACCTAAAATGTTTAGGGCAGCAGAGAACTCTGGCAAGTGGGAATAGTGAGTTTTTAATGTTCAGTTTTAATGAAACATCTATGAGCAAGAATCTTGTCTCTACTTCCACAACTTTTAGAGTTGATTTCACTTCCCTTTTCTCTAAACTTCCAAGAGTTACAAAACCAATTTATCTGAGGACCTTTCCATCCTCCCTTCCTAATACATTTATGTGTTAATTCTAAGACCAGGTGTTGCGGTGACAGACACCTGGGGCTCCTAAATGGTAAGAGTTTATATAACTTCCCACTAGCTGCTAAAAAGAAAAACATTCTTTTTAATGTATTTCTAAGTAGAGAAAAAAGAGACTACAAGGAGAAGGATTCACTTGCCTCTTTCTCTTTACTCTAGCTTTAAAACGCTGGTTGTGACTTTGGCTCAGTGGCCAGATGATTGGCAGAGGCACAGGAGAAGATGAAGCTTGCCTAGGACTAAAGGAAGAAGAAGAGTGAACAGGAGGGGGTGTGTGCGGGGTATTTGTATCCACTCATCCTCTGGGAATGCTCCTGTCCCTGCTCTCCAAGCCCTCCCTCTTTGGTAGTAGGGAATTTTCCACTATGGACTTAGGACCCTATACTAGCTCCCAACTCTTTGCCCTCTGCATCATTTCCAATGCTGATGGGGACTGGGACCCCAGCATGAGGCATGGAGTCTGGAAGTCAGCTTAGTAATCAGCTCATTCTTTCCTGAGCAATACTCACACCTCATAGAGGATGAGTACACTACACAAATATAACAGATGAAAGACACATTCAGTTGTTTCCCTTATATCACAACCTGACTAGTTCTGTCTACTAAGCATATTGATGGTTGGCTACTACCCACTCATCTCCTCTCAGCCAATAAAACCCCTAGGACAGAGAGAACACTGATTTCCCCAAGCTGCTCTGTTCCAATTCCATGGATTTTATTCTTCACTATTAGGATCACCTTACCAGTAGAAATATTTACACAATAGTTTAAAAGGCTGCTGCCACTGTGATCCAGTTAAAATATCATGTCATCTCATCTTCTGAGAGTTATTCAAATGAAAAGTACACACTTGAAATCTAGAATTACACATCACATTAGAACTGGAAGAGATCTATGAGATAATCACCATCAACCACTGTGATTCCAAATGGGAAACACTAGGAGCAGAGCAGAGGTGGGACTTCCAAAGAGTTCAGAGCCAGCACCTAGAGTTGTTCACTTTGTCATCTCCCAGAACACCATGGGGAAGACAATTTAATTACTGTGCTTGGGGATCCCATCTTATTAACTGTCCTTTTGCATTACCTATAGCAACCTATTGTGAATAGTCTGGTTTTTTTATGTTTTGAAAAGAGAGGTGAAGTTTGTTGTTTTGGTTGTTGTTGTTTTGTTTTTGTTTTTGTTTTTAGGTGAGCTCATGACAAAATTGAGGAGGAGAATCTATGGTTAACTTACCAGTGAAAAAGCCAATCACTGTAAGTGACACTAGGAGTAGGTCTAAGATTTTGGTGTGAGGGTAAAGTCCCCTCCTCACTTCCTTGCATGAGATAATAGGAATGCCAACAAGAAAACAGAGGTCCTGAATGGCAGTTTCCAGCACTAGAAAAGAGAAAGCTGAACTGATGTGATAAAGTTAAAAGTGGCAATATAAGACTCTAAAGTCAGTAAGTTTAGACTCTAATAGGTAGCTCCACAGATAAAAGAATGAATATCTAAATTGCAGCCAAGGGAAGCTGAGCATCTATCTTGTTAGACTGGTTGGTTAGGCCAGTAGGTGTCCTGCTTGCTAGGAGAAAAGCAGGGAGGAACCCTGGCCAAAGCTGTCTGTATGGTGATGCAGAAGGTCACCACATGGTCTAGGGATTTTTCTAGCTGCTGTTACTGACTAGAGAGAATGAATGAATGAATGAACGAGGGAGTAGAAACTAAAAATATGACCAAGGTGGCTTTGGCTCCCTACAATTCCTAGCCAAGATTTCTTATTCCAAAATCAACTGCTTAAAAGTTTTTCTTATTTGTTAAGGGGAAATTTGCGTGAAGACGTGAGATAGAGGCAAACTGAATTACAAATCTGAAGTTTCTTCCAGGGGGCACTGCAGATCCACCGTGAGGCCAACTGGAGTTAAGAAACAAGTCTGCTCAAAATGATTCCTGTCTGCAAGTGTTTAATTTGAACCTCACTTGAAAAAATATTCTTTAAATCCTGATAATATCTCAGGACAATTCATTCTTCTATATATATAGCGCCTCTCCTGAATTGGGAAACCTTGGTAGATAAGCTGCTGAATCTTTTATAACTCCTCTAGGCCTCTTGGGATTCCTTAGATTGGTAGTGATTTGAGCAAAATGGATAACATGTTCTACCTTTTCAGACTGATATTTCTCTCTAGGATACCTCTCATTATCAGTGGATCTCCTGCTAAGATCAAAGGCACTCCCCCAAAGCAAAGAACAGGAATACCTAGTTTGTCACTATTAGTTGAAATAGTGGGACTGACATCCCAGGCTTTCTGCTGCAAGAGATGAGCCTCATTAGGAATCTAATCTCCGATAAAAAGCAGTCATTTTTGCACTGATATGAAAAAATATTTTATGCCTACAAACAGCAAGAGTTGAAAAAGAACTTCAAGGGGTATTCAGCTGAGATTAACTTGAGCTACTAAAAAGTAAAATTTATAAGTGTATGTTGTCTATAAACCGCTGACTCTGTTTTCATTTGTTTTCCTTCACACATTGAATCTTGCTGAATGAGGAGAAATCATCTTCTCAAAGGTAATATCCAGGAATTTTGAGCACTATAAATTCAAGTACAGTTTTGTATGAGATAAAATACTAGTAATTATAATACACGGTGTCAAAAATGCAGACATGTTTCATAAAAGGCTATTTGCTTACACTGTTGCTATTTTACTTTGTATCTTAGGGACAGGTATACAGAAAGTGGAAACAGATCATCACCAAATGCTCTGAAAATTGTTTGGTCAAGAGCAATTTACTACCATATGGAGGATGGTGGGCTTCTCTGGGTATTTCTTCTTGCCCCTTCATCCTCTAAATTTTTAATCTACCTATCAAGGTGCGTTGAGTCAGTCAACCAAGAACACCCGTGTTTCAGCAAGCTAGGGTGTCCATGCTTAAGAAATCACAAAGTGAGATGTCAGGGACTTATATACCATGTCTTACCATAATGGGGGGGGGGGGGTAAGTGTTCAGATTCATTGACTGATATTCAGATATTTAGAGAAAAGGCAAAAATAAGTAATTACATAAGTAATTGCTTCTCATTACCTTTTGATTGGATTTGCAAGAATGACCTATGAGTGAGATGGAGCAAGCTTGGCCTCTGCAATTTAGAAAATCTGTACCTTCTTTTCCAGGCAGACCAGTGCTTAGTCAGGATGAAATTATGGCTGGGTGAATGGCACGTGGGCTAAATTTCAAACCTCACTCATCCCATTGACTGGGTGTCCTGATGCAGTGGCACAACTGTATGCAGTGCTCTTGCTTAAGAAAACACAAAAATTACTCAGGACATCCATTAAATACCTGCATGGATTTTTAAACACATTTCTTAGCCAGGGATGAGTGTTTGCTTCTTAGAATACGAGTGTAAATTAGGAAGAGAACATGACTAAGGTAAAACTTTACTATCATAGAACATGTAGGCAAAGCAATCCAAGTTTTACTAACCTATTGATTTTTGGAAACTGTTTCCAAAAAGATTTTTCCTGTTCTGTGTGGCTCAGCTAAACTAAAGATGATAGAGAGTTTTAAGAAAACAGTGATTACTTAGGAAATGACTAGACAGTATTATCAAATGGCAATTCAACTATGCCAAACAAAGAACAGAAATGACTGACAATATATATAACATACATGGCGTATGTTTTTCCTACTAGTTTGCAAAGTGGACAGAATTTGTCTTAGAGGAATATAAACTTTCTCTAAGAAGCATGAAATTTATTAGGAGCAGCAAGAAACATGGCATTAGGTATTTTAGGCTGCTTTGACTCTAAAGGAAGAGAACACAAAGGGGTTCAAGCCATGGCTTTTACATCTTGTTGTAGGCGTCATTTCCTTGAACCGCCTCAATATAGATTCCATTTTTTAAGAAGGCAAGCTGAGACTTTTTTCCATTACTCTTGGCTGGGATCTGGATTTAGTCAAACTGGCCACTGTCACTACTTATGTCTAATTAGAACCACCTGTGAGAATTTTGTGTCAAAAAAGAAAGAGAGAATGAAAGCTAATGTTCACGATGATTACAAGATTTGATCTTAAGGCTAATTTTATTTGCTTTTGGCCTGATAATAAGACTTTCCAAACACCTCTCGCATTTTTAAAATTGGTTTCCTTTGGATATTGGCTGAAAGTGTTCATGAGTTACCTGTATGTGTGTGTACAGACAGATAGAGTCCTCTTAAAGAGAACCTTCACACCTCTTTAAAGAAAAAGCATACAACGTTGAAATCTGAGCTGGAGTGAAAAAGTATGGCTTGTTTGGCTTTCTGTTCTTTAGAATGGTACTGAGGGAGCTGAGCTGACCCCTTGTCAAAGAAATAGCATCACAAGTGTTCAGTCTCCTCCCACCCATTTTCCTTCCAATCACATTTTCAACATTTCCTAAGGGGAATTCTTTCCAGTCTTAAACACACTGACTTTGGTCTTATCACAACAGTATAAAAAGTTTTGGAAATTTTGAAACGGAGAAAAAAAATTTTGTTGAGCCAGGACAGAATTATGAAAGCAGAAGAAGGGGTAGGAGGCTTGTGTTTTTTCCATTTTCTGTCATCAACTGTAAAATGTCAAATCCGTCAAATGCCTGGTTCTGAGTATTAAAAAGTCAACTTTGGGGAAGCAAATGAAACCCTCTGCTTCATATATCACTTGTTATGAACAGTATAAATACTTAGAACTGGACTTTTGGTTATAGTGATATGGCATAAAAGAAATACGTATTGTCTTTAAAAAAGCACACATTGATTTTAAAATTTCATAAACAAAATTCAAGGCTAAGCTCCACAGAATAATTGTAATTAAATATTTTATATATCCTATTTTTTCCTTTTCTTTTTCTTATAAACTGACCATAGTCAATGTCTAAACTGAGAAAATGCAATATTCAGAAAAGAAAAATAATATTTAAGCCTCTTGCTCCCCCCCCAAAAAACATTTATTATAATGACATGAATGCACTCAATTAACATGATGAAATTTGCACTAAAACTTTGGGTAACTTCCCTTTGAGACAATGGCAACATTGTCAAATCATTAGGGAAATGAGCAGAAATCACCAAATGTCTTTATTTAACTTTCAACTTCTCAAAGCCTTTGAATTCCCTTTATAATTACTTTGTCAGCCCCAAACTCTATGCTTTCTAATTAGTGGCCCAAAGGAAGAACACAGGTACTTTTGCCTCCTAAATCTGATGAAGAAACGGAAGCTGACACTGTTAGCACTGGGATTTTGCACACTCTGGCTATAAAAATGCAGAAGAAATTTTGGCTGTGGATTGCAAGTACTCTTTAAGAGCCCTATTGGAAATTATAAACATCCTCGATATCTGGTTTCCCTACAAGACTGTTTAAGCTCTTTTTAAGACAGGAAGTGAAGAACTTATGAGCAGTAAGTGAGGAGGCCAATTTAGGTTTGAATCTTGCCTCTGCTTTGACCTAGCTGAGAACTTAGTCAAGTGAGTTTCTTCACTTCTAGACTCAGTCCATTCATCTGAAAAATGAGCTTGGGCATTCCCATTCCAAAGAGCTATGTAGACTGAATATGAACATTAATGCAAAAATATTCAAGTAAACTCTTAAAAGCTGCATGGATACAAGGTATTGTCTGATTTTTTTTGTCTTAGAAGTTTTCCTGTGTCTAGCTTACCTTACTACATACAAACCCAATGTTAGAAGAGGACAGAGGGAAAATTTCTACATCTCTTGGTATCTAAGTCCCTTCTTGTCTGCATGATACCATATGCTCTTTTTACCCTTGGGATCCTCCTTTAGGTTGGATGAAGGGTCCTTCCCCACCCACTTCACCTCTCGTAACCCATAAAATACAAGAAATAATGCTCACTCTATACTCAGCCCCTGAAGACATGGCCTGCCCTACAGTTCACTGTTATGCATTATGTACCAATTAATTAACATATTCTCATTACTTTCTTTTGGGCCTCCTTTCTTTGTTCCACTCTTCTGTCTCTTTATACCTGTGGATAAATAAAATTCATACTTGTTCTTTCTTTAAAAATCTTTCCTTAAATTCATCCATCACTTTTATTTAGATTTTTATTCACTGAACAAACTGACATATATAAAGGGCTCCCCAAGTCCTACATGATGTTGAAAAGCAAAGCCACTGAATAAAGATGCTCAATAGGTAATAAAATAGCTGAATAATACCTGAATATACCTGAATAAAGAGGCTGAATAAAGATGCTCTGAAAAATGTTTATCCTGGGTCTGGAGGAAGTGTAGTGTGTGTGTGTGTGTATGTGTGTACATATGTCATATATATATATATATATATATATACACACATACACACACACACACACATATATACATACATATGTATATATGTGTGTGTATATATATATACATATATATGTGTGTGTGTATATATATATATATACACACACATACATATATACATACATATGTATATATGTGTGTGTGTGTATATATATACATATATATGTGTGTGTATGTGTGTGTGTGTATATATATATATCTGAATATATATATATATATCAGTGCATCCCCTGGATGACTCAATGAGTACTGATTGATAATCTACAGCTGACCCATGTTTAATTAAAACACATGAAAGACATAATAGAAGGTCTCATCTTCAAGGAGCTTATAACCAGATGGAGAGTGAAAGGAGATACATCAACTCATAATGGTGATTTTGGCACTGTGGACCACATGTTTTGATACCTTCCTACCAGCTTTTTTCTCATAAATAGCATCCATTCTTGTAAGCACACATGGCCATGTGTGATAAAAACAGATGGCTCAGATCCCAGACCAGATAACACAGGGATATTGAACAATTGTAAAAGTCCACTCGTACACACATTTGGCCTCTTAAAGAGATGTAAAATGTCATATTAGAAAAAGCAGTTTCCTGGGGCGCCTGGGTGGCTCAGTCGGTTAAGCGGCCCACTTCGGCTCAGGTCATGATCTCGCAGTCCGTGAGTTCGAGCCCCGCGTCGGGCTCTGTGCTGACAGCTCAGAGCATGGAGCCTGTTTCAGATTTTGTGTCTCCCTCTCTCTGACCCTCCCCTGTTCATGCTCTGTCTCTCCCTGTCTCAAAAATAAATAAAACGTTAAAAAAATTAAAAAAAGAAAAAGCAGTTTCCAGCAGATATTATCAAGTTACAGAACAGTTATCTCAGTGGGTGGGAGTTGGGGGTGGTGTGGAGGTGATGTGCGGGAATTAACTAAACATCCTGCTGCATGCTGACTATACCTAGATGCAGCTTCTTAGATGGTTTCTGCTGCTTTTGAGGCCATCAAAGTTCCATTTCCTTGTTTCTTTCATCAGTTTGGGAATCATGAAATTTTCCTGCATAGGATGCTTATTTAGGTTTTTATATATGCCTACCTATTTTATTACCTTTTATACCGCATGTGAGGCTGGATCAGTTTGCAGCAGAACAAAGCTAATTACAACTTCCATGGCCTAAATATAGCATAATGACAGAGTGCCATTCAAGGGTAGCACTGAGCTGAGAAACCTTTTGGCAGGACAAGACAGAGGTTATTCAGCTTCATAGTGCCTGCTCCAGGGGCTGGCTGACTGTGGAGCTCTAAGCTACCCCAAAATTGTGAGGTCAGTATGTAACTTGACTTTGGGAGGAAAGTTAGCCTCTTGTCCACTTTGTTTTATGTTGATCCTTATTTTCAAAGAATTAACTGCAAATGTACAGTGATCTGGTATTTGAGACAGAGGGGCAACACCAAATTCAGGAATGAAGAAGCTCTGGGCTGAGGTGGAAGAACTGACAGAAGCAAGAGACCCAGAAGAGAATAATCCTGGGAATGTCATGTGAAATCTTCTCCCAAATAGCATAACTGGTATAATTTCCATCAGAGGATAACTTGTTATCAGGCTTGGTTATTAAAGATGCCCCTTTCCAAACCCCTTCCCTTATCTGTCTATTGTTATTCATTTGTGTGGTTGGTGCCTTTCTTCGCAGTTGCTACCTTGAGTTCTATGGTTATGTGTATATCACTTGTTTCTAATACATAAACTCACATGTGGGAGTTTCTATGGTACAGATGCATGTGCAGTAGTAGTTGGTGGTCCCGATCCCTTGACAGTCTCTCTGTCAAATTCAGAAACAATCTTGCTACCCTCAAGACATGTCTGTCATTGGCAGTTTTATTTCACTAAGGATGTCGTCTGAGTTTAGTTACTTTGCTTGTCTCACATTCTCCTCACTGTTCATTCTGCTGTTTGATTCTCCCTGGAATTTCCTAGTAATTCTTTGTATTAATGCCTGTTAATAGCATTTAATGAGAACCTTTCAAAGACTCTGAGTGAACAGAGGAAACAAAAGACATGCCCAATGTTGTCACCAGAATTCCAACTCCCACCCCAGGGATGAAGCCAGTTCTTAGCCTTTGAACCCCAGTCAATGAATGTGCAGTTTCTTACTAACCACTTTGCCTTCCCTTGTGAAAAGGGCTTGAAGAGGCCTGGTCTACCACACACAGAATGGGAAAAGACAAAGAAATTTTTAAAAGAAAACTTAGTTAGAGGCATTATTATTTGACTCGACCAGTGAGAACCCCATATGCCAAACCACCAGGCTCTTTGAGGAAAAAGAGACGGCTTATATTTAGGAGAAGACAAGGGATATCTGTGATGATACCTTATCTGATCTAAGCCTCAACAAGAACCCGCCTTGAAACTTAGGATGATTTTTTTCCCATCAGTGAAATTAACATTTGTTGCTTATATGTAAAGATAGGATTCAGTAAATAAATCCTAAAACTGCCTCCTGTTAAATGCAAGCATAATAAAAAAGGACTAAGGATGTTTCAGCATCACTACTAGAAATTTTCTAATTGTTTTTATGCTGTGGAAGTATGTTTTTTGCTGGAATGATGAATAGTATTATATTGTCCAAATCATCCTAGAGAATTTTATTCATTTAAAGATGTTGTCATATTCATTGACTTTTCTTTCACAAGTGATCTATTCTAAATCATTTTATGACATACCCAGGACTGTAACTGCTCCTTTTTCTACTCCCCTCCTCCACCAATTCCATGCCCTTGGGCTTTACTGTGGTTCTATGCATACTGGTGCTTCCATAGGAGAAAGAGGGCAGAAGCAATAAAAAGACATGGACCTTACCAGTCAAATTGCCTCCTTTTCAGCAATACTAAGCCAGGGTGGGGGGAATAGGAATAGGGTTAAAGTGTTGAAAATCTTGGCCTGAAAGAGGTTTGGGCATGGAATGGTGATTCCCCCCTAGCTCCTCTATTTACCACCCATGGTTATAACCCACATTTTATCTTTTCCTGGGAGTTAAATTTCCCATCTTTGCTTTGTGTGATCTATTTATTTTGACAACTTTACAAGACAATCATTGCTATGTCAACCTTCCACCTACTGAGGAAAAAGCCAAAGAAAAACTTATAAACTTTGGTACCAATGCAGCCTTGTCAATGTGGGAAGTGTGAAATACAACTTGTTTGACAGCTATAAAATTGTCCCATAATGTAAATAGGGGGACCTATAATTTAGTTTTATATTTTTCACATTAACAATAGCATGAGTGGCTAAAAATACAGTTGAAGTCATCCAAGTAGCACTTCTCAATATTATGTCTGGGTTAAAAAAATTCAGGTTTGTATTTGGCTACATGAATGTAAACAACCATAGAATAACTTCTTTTCATGCTCCATCCCATATTTATAACATAAACACAGACAGAGTTTATGAAATTAGGCCTCCCTAGAAAACCACTAGGATAATGCAGGAATCATAATGCAATGAAATAACAAAAGTGTATTATCTCTGAGAGTGTTAACTATTCTCATAAACAATATTCTTAGGTGTACAAGGTGTTTATTTCCATAATTGATCTGGGTGTCTTTATGAACTTTTACTAAATTATAAATAAAGAAAAGTGCCTAAATAATAAGAGAATTAATCGATGGATTTTCACAATTAAACACACAAACACTTGTGTGTAACCAACTCCCAGATTAAAAAAAAAAAAAATGGAACATGAACACCTCCAGAAATTGTGTTGGGCTCTGATCAATTTACCACCATCCCCAAGCACCAAAGATAACCCTCTTTCACACTGATTAGTTTTTTTCACTTTTGATTTTTTTTTTTTTTTGAGAGAGAGAGAATGTGCACACACAGGGGAGGGGCATAGAGAGAGGGAGAGAGAGGGAATCCCAAGAAGGCTCTGTGTGTCAGCACAGACCCCAACATGAGGCTCAAACTGACAAACTGGGCTTGAACTCACAACCATGAGATCATGACCAAAAGTCGGACACTCAACCCACTTTTGAACTTTTTATGAATTATATCCATAGCAGCCAATTTTAACAATCAGCTCACATGTTTCAATAATATTCCCACATCTTATATAGAAAATTCTGTGATGGAAGCTGAATATGTTACACAATTTAAATATGTAAAAGATGGGCTAATATTTTGATCTGAATAAAGTTTTAAAAACACACAGCATGTATTAATGAGAGAAAGCCTAGACCTCTTTCTACAAGATCCTGAAGTACAGATAATGTCCAAAGAAATAATAATGAACAATTCCTGATATTCTCTGTGTTAGATACTATTCTAAGGATCATTGGAAGTGGTGGAGAGACATGTGGGCTCAGGAGCCTTCTTGTTCATCCACTAAACTAGAACTGTCTCCATGATATGAGCATCTCTGTATCTTCCTATAGGCAATGCTCATAATGCAACCACTGAAGAATAGTAAGACTCAAACTTGTGGGCTCACCTGTTAGGATAATTAAGCAGAAGATGAATGTCCTTTTTTGTGAAAGTATGGAACTCTAAGTAAGTGGAGAAAACAAACTGGCAGCAATTATGGAAGGCTTAAAAGCCTCCGATACCTGGAACTTTTAATTAAACAGAAGGGGGCAGTCTCATAAAGAAGACTTACACAACAGAGAAACTCAGATTAAAGATAGGAATAAATAAAATTACACATACTTCTAGGCCAATGGCTCCCAACGAGGGGTGATTTGGGTCCCAGGGAACATTCTGCATTGTCTGGAAACACTTTTAGTTTTCACAGTGGTGGGAGGTAGGGCTGGTGAGGGAGGGGACAAGGGGAGAGGTGAAGGAAGGAAGGTGATTTGACAGTTGGGTGGCTTGCTACTGGCATCTAATAAGTAGAAGTGTAGGGTGCTGCTAAACACTCCACAATGCACAGGATCGTCCCCCACAACAAAAAATTATCCAGCTTCAAAAGTCAATAGCACTGAGGTTGAGAAAGCTGCTCTAGTTGATGGCTTAGAATTAAAGTGTTCTTATTTTTCTGACTTGTCTCCCATGCAGAGTGGGACTCACTGAGCGAGGACTCAGTGTTTTGTTGTGAGATCATAACCTCATTGGGCTTCTTGTGTTCCTGTGGGAAATATGATGAGTGAGACTCACTTCATGTAGATTTTGTTTAGAATAAATATAGGAAGCACCAAGCATAATGCATGTATCTGTCACAATGCTGTGTGCTGAGTACTTTTCTTGTCAGTCAGGATTATCAGAGCCTTATTTCTTAAAGATTTATGTCCAGTGGATAAAATATTTTCTGACTTACTTTAGCAGTTTGACACACAAAAAAATTACAAAACAGTTTACCAAATAAATTTGGGAAAAATAAAAAAAATCCATTTATCAGAATAATTTGTATGCTACGCCATCCAGTTATTTGTGTGTAGAAAAACATATTAGATCCTTACTTCATAAGATAGTAATTCAGAAGCATTGACCAAATCCTCTCTAACTAGAACTCCCCAAACTTTAAAATGCACTAAAATCACCTGTGGATTTTGTTAAAGGGCAGATTCTGAGTCAACATGTCTGGCGCACCACCTGAGATATTACATTTGTAGTGATCTTTAAGGAGATACCTCTGCTGGTCCTGGATTACACTTTGGATGCAAATCTCTGAGAACAAGAATTGCTAAAGCACAGATAAATAAATAAGAGATGCTCTTTGAGTTACACACAGAATCTGTTAACACTAGACCCTTACCTCACATAATGGTTGAATATACACAAATGCTGACCTCCTTCTGGGTAGTGAAGTTCAACTTTCTAGACTTATATTGAAACAGTTAAGAAAATAGGTTCAGAATCTTTTAGTGGGGGGCAGGGGAATTGAAAAGAAGAAGAAACATTAAACCCAAGATTCCTTAGATACAGCCAGACCATAAGCCCAGGACACTGTACTCCCTTGTCGCAAACTTGGCCAAGACTGCAATGCGGTCTTTGTTAAGTGGCTGAACATCAGTACTTAAAGCTCCAGACAAGAGGAAGCTCAGAGCTCTATAATGAAAACATTCTGTGGCTGCTCAAGGCCCTAAGCTCTGCAAGGAATGGATTACTGTCAGGGGATGTGTCAAAGGGTTTACGTTTAGGGCAATGGAATTATTGTACTTAAAAAAGTCCCAAAGGGCTAAAGGTTGACTTCTTAAAATGACTGGGAAGATGGTGACACTTCATAAGAAAGAAAGGAAGGCAGAAAGAAAGGCCAGAGGCTTCTGTAAACCTACTGCTGCATTGTCACCAAGGTTGCAAACATGGAGTCCTCAGATACCTGCAAATTCTCCAATCAGCATGTGCACACACACACACATCTCTGAAAAGAGAATCCATAAATCTCATTAGAGTATAAAAGTGGGTCTGTTCCTTGTTTCTCACTTTTCTTCTTCTCTTGTAAATTCTGTGGTTCTATCTGTTAACAACTAATCAATGCCATTCCAACTCCTATAGCTCCCCCCTCTCCTGTGACATATGTAACTACAAGACTTCTATTCTCACTACAAATGTCAGTCTCCAGGACTCTACCCTATGGCTCAGAAATTCTCTAAATTGTAAGTATGTCAGACCAGTTAGCAACACCACTAGCCATGTCCCTCTGGAATTGTACACCCTGGAATATCACCTGCTGAGTAAGGCTAGATTAAAGGGGAAAGACAAAGCTGACATTAACCAGCAAAATTCATGAGAGTGGTGGGATATGGACATCGACATGATCTTTCACCTTCCATCCTTAAGATCCAGTTCCTATGTCTCATGAAAACATGTCTCATGTTTTATTTAAAAAAGAATTGTTCAAGTTCTTTTCATGTAAAAAGAATGAGAGTGTTTTATTTGGAACTTAAATGAATAACGATCTTTAACTATAAAAATATTTAATATTTATCATTTATTCCCATAAATACAAATAATGGTTGCCTTAAAATGCAGAGCCTTGAAAAAAGTCATGTATTCACATTGTGAATAAAAATAGTATAAGCTCGAGAAAAATCTGTCATGATATGAAATATAACACACATGGAATGCATTTCCCATTGAAGACAATATTTCTTTCTTACACAAATGTTTCATTTGCCATTAAAGTAAACGGAAGTTCATGAAGGTTGGCCAAACAAAGGGGTCCATTTTTTAACACTGTACAGAACAAAGTGTATTCTAACTGCCAATTACCCTTAACTGTAAAGGCTACAACATCTCAGGGACACAGCAAGGGTCAGAAGTGGTATAGGTACACTCCTGAGCAACAAAAAGCACAAAGTGACAGTGACACTTCAAATATACTTTTAGCGGTATATAAAAACAAAGAGCACACCCTCATAAGAGAACAATACAGTAGGAGAGAGAGAGTAATTATAAATTGTTTTTAGTATTTTTTTTCTCATATTTAACCACAAACAGTAATACCCTGACCATGAATCAAAATGTAACCAGAAGGTCTGGTTGTGTCTACACTAGGCAGATAGTACAAGTTTAATTACAAGTTCAGTTCAACTCAACTCAACTCAATAATCTGGATTGGTTTTATGGGCTACCTAATTCCAAACAGCATTTCAGAAACCGAAAAATTCAATCAAGATGTTGTTATTTTGGTTAAGGTGGAAGGCAGTCACAAATTGTTGTATTATATTACTGAGTTTTAATTGCATAGGTTTGCGTCATATAGACTTGTGTTTAAAAATTTTTTTTAAACATTGGCAATGAGTCATAGTCACTTCCTTAGGTCTCAGAAATATCACTGGTTAATAGTATATTCCAGAACAAATAGAATATGACAAAAGCCTATTTAACTAAAACCATCATATTTCATATATGACATATCAACTGTCCTGTTTCAGAAGTAGATTTACTCTATAGGTATCCCTGGAGCCCTTAGCTATCTCCCAATCTCATTGTTTTAAAAAAACTTTTTACTAAAAATAAATAAATAAATAAGTAAATAAATTAATTAAACTTACAGAAAAATTTCCAAGAAGAATACAACAAAGTACCATATACTTTTCACCTAGAGTTGCAAATTGTTACTATTTTATCAACTTGTTTTACTTTTTCTCTATATAGATAGATAAAGGTATGCATATAGATATCAGTATCAATGTGGGTACCAACTTATCATATACCCATTCTTAGGTTTTATGGTTTGTATTTGAAAGTAAGTTGAATTTACCATTACTCTTTGACTTTAAATACTTCATATATTTCTGGGGTGCCTGCATGGCTCAGTTGGTTAAACATCCGACTTAGGCTCAGGTCATGATCTTGTAGTTAGTTTGTGGGTTAGAGCCCCGCATCAGGCTCTCTGCTTCAGATCCTCTGTCTCTCTCTCACTGTTCTCCCCCTCTACCCCCCAACTCATGCGCCCTTTCCTCTCTCAAAAATAAACATTAAAAATTTATATAAGTGCACATAAATTACATTATTTATATATAAATATATATATTTATATATCTATATAAATTTAAATAAATTATATTAAAAATTTATAAAAATTACTCATATTTTCATATGCCTCAAATATAGGCCTTTATACATTTATATGACTTTAAAAAGTTCATTGTATTTCATATCAAAAGTATATATTTTCTAAGAACAAGAGCATTTTTTTCAAATTTTTCATTTGATACAATGATCAAATTTAGGAAATTTGGCATTGTTACAATATTATTATCTAATATATAATCCAAATTCATTTTTTGCCAATTATTCCAATAGTATCATTTTTCTCCCCAATGGTTCAGAATCCAGCCTAGGATCATACATTTCATAAAGTTGGTGTGTCTCCTTATTCTCTTTCAATCTGCATCAGTCCCTACATTTCTCTATCTTTCATAGAATTTATATTACTGAGTACATGCTAGTTATTTTGTAGAATGACTCTCCATTTGGGCATGTATGCCAGTTTCCTTGTGATTATATTCAATATCATTTTCAAAGCTATGTATAGCACTGCTTTCCATAATACCATGTTTCTCAAGAATATTAGCATTTTGAAAGAAAAATTGGTATCGAATACACACACTCTCACCCTCAATCCCAGCAGTATCCCACATTTTGTTAAATAAACATACTACACATTCTCAAATTCCACCAGAGGTGGGCAGGCACTACCTCCCTGAATGAACAAGTCAGTGAATAGGTATAGGCACAATCTGATTTTGTAATTATTTCCCACTATTTACAACATAAAAACTAATTCCACAAATATTTGCTTCTTAAAACTACTTTCCATGACCTTTCCTTTCCATTCTAGTTTCCATTCAGCGAAAATAAACATTTTCTTATTTTAACATATCTCACAACTCAGCCTATTTTCCTTGTGACTCATAGGTCCAAATACTTTCATAGAATTAACATTTCAATTATGCTTTTTGACAGGATATTTAATCCAGAACTCTTCCACATTAATCTGTGGCTGTATTTTAAGTCTGGATTTTGTCATCTGCTATGGAAGTAAAGCACTGGATAAAATTCCATTAACATCAAAACAGGGGAAAAAGTAAAGAAAAGCAAGGGTGTCAGAGGTGCAACAGAGTGGTTTTGACTTTGAGCTCCATTCAAACAACTACAATACTTGTGGAAAAATAATCTGACAAACTTCATAGAAATTTGGAGGAGCCCAGAAGTTAGTCCAACACCCTTTACTGGCTTGCTGCCACTAGTAATAGAATTGTTTTCTCTCTCTCTTTCTCTCTCTCTCTCCCCACTGAGCTCCTGCTCACATCTCTCCAGTCATGCCAACACATCTCAAGGCCATTGCTGTCCTATGATCATCCAAAGTCTCACGCATCCAAAGGAAATTATTTCTGACCCAGGTATAAAATCCTTTCCTGGAAGCAAAGTCTATTTTATTTTGAGACTTCTATTTTAGCAACTCCTCGTACATTGCATGAAATATATATACTACCAGTCTTTTGAAATTGCAGCCTTCTTTATTTTCACAAGAGTAGAGTTTGGGCATGTTACAGGTCTAAGGAGTTAAGTTTTTTGTTACCAAATACATTAAATTATTGATTCATTTATTAAGCATGCATGTAGTATATATTGGACCATGTGCATAACAGATGGCTATTGCCACGGACGCAACAAAGTTTCTCCATTCAAGCAGCATTTTAGTAAAACCAGCATTTAATTTCTGAGGAGATTATACTAATCATGTTGATTATAGCAATGATAACCCTTTAGAAAAGCCAACTAGTCACCAGAGTGATTAACCATAAACAGTAATCAAAAGATAACATGAATTAATTTGAAAGTGATTTTTTTATAAATCTCTTAAATAAAAAACATAAAAAGTATTTTGGCAAGGCTATAAAAGTATAATACCAAAAATTCATTTTCAACATAGCCTGTCAAAAATTACCAAGGATTCTAATGATCAAAATAAAAATGTTAGATATTGTTTTATATGTAATATGTTATCTTACAGATTTTTCAGTCCTCATAAAACTACAGCAGGTATAATTATCATCCATGCATTAAGAATGGTGATGAAGGTTTAGGAAACTTAGGCAGACTTGCCTAAGTTCACAGAGCCAGAAAAGAACTGAGCCTGGATTCAACCACAGTGGATGTCTAGAGCTCATCATATTACACAATACAGACTACTACCTTCTTTTTACCTCAAGCCACTCCCATCCCACTCATAGATATGACATAGACATTTGGCATCCAGTATGGAAAAACACTACTACTACTACTAATAATAATTAGTACTAATAGTACAATTATCAAATATTTTTAAAATTGATGCTCTATATTATTTTATCCATTTATCCATTTATTTATATAATAGTACTTTATTGAAATATAATTTACATATAGCAAATGCACAAATCTATGAGTAGTATAGCTCTAGAATTTGAGACAAATGTATATGCCCATATAATTGTCACTCTGATCAAGATACAGAATCCTTCTAGGAACCCCACAAAGTTTCTTTGTATCCATCCCAGTCAATCCCCAGGCCATCCTCAAGACTCAAGCAACCATCAGTCTGTCTCCTGTCACCACAGATTAATTTGTTCTGCTTTTCCAATTCACAGTTGTAGAAGCCTTCAGTATGCCAACTTACATGACTGGCTTGTCTTTCAACATTAATTTTTTAAGGTTTATTTATTTATCCATGTTGCATCTATCACTAGTTTGTTCTCTTTATTGCTCTGTTACATCCAATTACAGGAGCATATCACAGTTTTTCTTTCTTCTGTTGATGAATATGTTTATTAATGAATATTTGTTTGTTACTTGGCTAAGGCTTCTATGAACATTTTTGTACAAGTTATTTTGTATACTACTCATAGATTTGTGCACGAACTCTTTGATATATGTGTAGGAATTGAGTTCCATAGGGTGGGTATACTTACTATAAGCTTTCCAAAGGGGCTGTACCTTTTAACACTCTGGCTGGTAATATATGAGTTCCAGATACTCTATATTCTGAACCACATTGGCCATTCTGGTGGATGTTCAATACCCCACCAGATAAGGCCTGTATTGGAGTTGCACAGGCTATGAAACTGAAACATGACTTCCTTGCCTCACTTGATTGATACTGGGTCAATTCCACCCTCAAACTACCCTGGGAGACAAATATTATTGAATTATTTTGCAGATGAGAAAAGTATAAGCCATAATGCTGCTTTTAATAGATAACATCCATTTTCATCAATCAATGCCTATAAAGAAGTGGTTGTTAATTATGGTGAAAAAGATTTATATTAAATGTAAAAAAAATTATGTCTCAATACATGAAACATAATTAACAATTCATTACATATTGTCTTGTTTTCTTTTTCTTTTATTTTTTTTATTATGTCTCTCCCGCTAGAAATGCTGCCACATCCCCATTGTATTTCCACACCTTCTACCTATCTGATCATCATCTTTCTTAGTTTGTCTCAAATTCAAAAAATTTAAGTTAAAAGCTGTTATTCTTGAAATAATAAAAAATATTTTATTAAATAAATATGTATACAGTCATTTTGAACCTAGTTATAAAGGGCTATAATTTATTATTATATTCAACAAAACCTATTTACATTCACTTATCAATTTTACTTCTGGGTATTATTTGTCACATTGCTAATCTGATCTATCTGTAACTTTTAAGTAAAGATAAGCCTAAACTAAACACCTCTCTGCAGCATAATGCCAGAGGCAGATCTATTGGGAAGACTGATGGTCATCACTTCTCAGCCTGTGTGCCTATTATTAAGCTTTTCTCAAGACTTGGGTAGCAAAAGTTTTTAAAATGTAATTTTTATCACTCCCTCAATAAAATATCATCTTAAAAAATACTGAATTCATCATTATTAATGTGGTTTCAGTCGTTTTAAAAGAGTTCACATTTTTCTACATTTAATACTTGTTGTAAGATCATCATACAATTTTTCATTTTCATCTCTGGCATACCACCTTCATTACACAGGAATGCAAACACACATAGGACTCTCACACACATACACACACAGGAATGCACAGATGCATTACTATTACACTAGGTTAAAAGTCTGGACATCTGGAAATTCTAGATTAAGTATCAACAAAATATTGTTTTTTCCTAGAATGTTTTAGGGAAGCCTACAAATCGAGTATTGGAATTCACTTTAAGGAAAGTCCCCAAGGAAGTCTGTCTACAAGAAAATTAGGAAGGAAAAAGGACAATGAAGTTAAATACCTAAGTAATGTGGAAATTGTTGAATCTCTAATTTTTTCCCCCAGAGTTACCAACTAATAGGGAATCCAGTTAAAATGAAGAATTCACAGGAGGCACCTGGGTGGCTCAGTCAGTTGAGCATCCAGCTTTGGCTCAGGTCATGATCTCACGGTATGTGAGTTCAAGCCCCATGTCAGGCTCTGTGCTGACAGCCCAGAGCCTGGAGCCTGCTTCAGATTCTGTGTTTCCTTCTCCTTTTGTCCCTCCCCTGCTCACACTCTGTCTCCCTCTCTCTCAAGAATAAATAAAACATTAATTTTTTTTTAAATGCAGAATTCACAGTAATCACTATTTTGCATCTGATTTTTACATACCTTGGAATTGAAATGAGTATTCCTATTAAAATGATGATGGAATAATATAAAGACTTAGGCTTGGCCACCTGCTCATGCAGTGAAATTTCAATCTGATATATTTTTCATAGGGCTGTGGCTGTTTAATCAAAGATAACATGAAATTAAAGACATATATGGAAAAAGAGATAAATCATTTTCTGAAGGGCTTATTATGATTTGCCTTGTTATATCAGGAATTCAACTTTGAATGTTGATGTTATACAGACATACTTTGGTAATTGAATTCTTAAAAAAGAAAGAAGGAACTGCTGCCTTTCTTAAAAAAAATACAGAAATGAGAACATTATTTGTGAATGAAGAAGTGGCCTCATGTTGACTGTTACTGTCTGAATTTGACCAGAACTACATGCCCCATTTAGGGCTTTGGAATTCAAGATGTATCACTAAAGAAACATGCAGTTTGTTGAACATGGAATGGTAAAAAGTGTATTAAAAAAATACCTAATTTCTATTTGAGGATATCTGAGTTATCGGGAATGCACAAATGAAAATATATTTAATATTAGCAAAGGCATAGTGAGGGCTAACAGTAATTTCAAAATCTTGAAATTATTGGAACTCACAAAATCATACTGTCAAAGTATGTCTATCACTAGAAGGTATATTCAGAGATGAGAAACAAATAATTGAAAACTGATACAGTTCACACCCTTGGCTACTCAGCTTCCTACTTGTATTCTTCCACGCACATTCAAACCTTCCTGCAACAAGACACAGCTATCCTTTTCACAAATGAGGAAGTTCCCCCTCTTTCCCCAAGCAGGAAGGCACACAGTCCCAACAGTCAGTGTGTCCATGATGGGATATATTAATCACTCTTTATATGCAGTCATAGTCTTACAAAATATTGTTACCTAAATTTCAGTTGATTTATAACTGTTAGCTACAAAAACTCCACTGATTTATTACCTCCAATAAATGTGTTCACCTCCAATAACTCTATATGAACTTTTTTAATGGGAAGAAGAAAAAGAGTGATTAACATATGCAAATAAACATACACATATAATAAGCATAAAGAACATTTTGAGGCTACCACAGTCCTCATTTCTGTAATTGGTCACAAGGTCAGAGTTGATATCTATGGCATCTTTTCTACCATCACATATTCCTTTGACCTCAGCCAGAACTTCAGCTGTTCTGGGTTCTTTACGTGATAGGTGACCCAAACCTTCATTTCTGAGTCACCAGTCATCCTATTAACTTTCAGCTGATGTAGTTTTCCACTGACCTTTAAAAATCGGATATGGAAGTGCTAAGTGGCACACTAGAGAGTCCTATGATTTTTCAGACATAGCTCTCCTTGTCTTTACTATATAGCAGCAACCAGATTTACCTTTTACCCTTGGTAATCAAAATCAATCACTCCAACCAGTAGGTCTGCTCCTTTTTAACACACACCTTTCACCTTTTTTCACACACACCTTTCACCTTTTTCCTTCCTGGTTTTGTGGCAGGAAGAGCCCAAAGCATTCAGGTGGGATTCTCATTTTCCAATTTGGTGGAGCCACTCTTGTGGAGCCATCATATCCACTGGTGGAAGCATCACCCACTTGTGGTAACCCAGCACAACCCAAAGTTGCCAGAATGAGAAGCAAAAAATCTGCAAGGGGTTTTATGTGAGAATAGCCACTTTCATTTCCACCCCTTGATTTGGACTGTGGGAAAAACCATACCATGCAATGGTCTCTGATTCATAGCAAAAGCTGCACTCTGTAAAACAGAACTTTGTCCTTTCAGAGTGTTATTTCACAGATGACACTATAACTGAGTCTTCAGTAAGCCATTTCATCTTTCAAATAAGCCAACTACTTTTGGATGATGAAGTACATAGTAAGGCTAGTTGATTTGCAGGCAAGAGCCCATTAGTGCATTACCTTGATTGTGAAATACATTTCTTGATCTCATACAATGCTCTGTGGAATGCTAGGATGGTGGATCAGGCATTCTGTGAATCCATAGATGGTGGTGTTAGAAAAAATACTACTGGCAGGGAAGACAAATCCATATCCAAAAGATTTCTTTTTAGTGAGGGCAAATTCTTTTGCTTCCATAATGGAACAGGGCCAATGCAATTAACCTGCCACTAGGTGGCAGGGTGGTACCCAGGAATGGTGCCATATTGGGAACTCAGTGGTGATCTATAGTGTTGGCAGATTAAACTACAGATTAATGGTAGCCAGCTCAGTCTTGGTAAAAGGAAGGTCATGTTGGTCTATGCATAATCTACATTCCTACCATCAAGGCTACTCTGTTCATGGGTCCATTGAGCAAGAACTAGTTTGGCTGGGAAAAGAGGCTGACTGATATCCACAGTGGCATTACTCTGTCTACTTATCACTACGTGTCTTCTATGCAGTGGGCGCCCTTTTTAACATTTATATGGGACAGAAATATCTTCATATTCTCTGTCCATTCTGAGATCCATTCACATATTTCTTCCCGATACTTGTCACTGATCTTCCAATTTTATTTTCTCAAATCCCCAACCATTCAGCCAAAACATTAGCAAGCCCCATGAATCAGTATAGCTCTTCACTTCAGCCAGTTCTCACTCCAGATGTTGTGGACAACCAATGTACTCTATGAAATACATTCCTGCCTCCTATGAGGATTTTTCTTCACCACAGTCTTTCAGTGTTATATTCCTTCCTTTCTGTTCTAACAGCTTTAGAAAACATTCCCACACACATTCCCCAGGTTTCTGCCAATACATGATAGCAAGGTCCTGCTATTCTGTCCTGGGTTACAGTGTCTAACAGTCATCGTGGACCATGCTGAGATTTGACCCTAGTCATGGGTTGCCTTTTTCTTTACTGAGTGTTCTTTTCATTGTAAGCCTCTGACAATTTTCCAGAGGTCTGATAAAGTATACTGTGACTTTTTTGCTCAGTTTTTTTGGTGTTTCTCCATCATTTTCACTGATTGCCTGATGTCACTTCACCAGTGAACTATTTTGTGATGTTAAGATTATCGCCAATTATTCTAGTTTTGCCCTTTTAACACATGTGTACTTTTCATCAATAATGGCTTACCTCTCTGATTTTCCATTTCCCTATCTGTATTGTACAACCACTTCTATTTCAAAGTTTTGAGGATTAGAGGTTATATTTGTATGATGCTTAGCACAATATCTGGCATGGTGAAAAAGTTCAATAGCTCTCCATTATATGGTAATATCAAATCTCCTTCATGATCTGTATAGTTACTTTTTTTCCTGAGTTACTCAACACATATTTATTTACCGCCTTCCAGGTGCCAGTCACCCTGCTAGGACCCCCAAAGTTGTCTGCAGCCTAATGACAAGACATCAAGTAGATATGCAGGTACCATAATAAGAAGAGGAAGAGGAGAACAGTAGGGGAGAGCCCCACAGGTGGACCTAGTGTAGTCTTGAGGAAGTTTAGAGAATCCTTTGAAGAGAAAATAGCATTTCTTGTGTTTTCTAAAATGACTATAAAGGAGAATAGATGTTAGCCATAAGAAGGTAAAGAAAGAGAACACTCCAGGAATAGCAAATCTCTGAGCAAAGGCCTCCAAAACTGCCAAAGAGCATGACATATTTGGGAAACTTCAAGAGGCTCTTTAGTTGTACTAAAGAAATCAAGAATGGAGACAGGGGAGACTACTGGAGAACAGAATATATTCTATACTAAATATAGAATCGCATTTAAACATTTGTTAGACATTTTAAAAAGACCACCTGTTAATTAATCGACGGAGAAAATGTTACCTAGTGCCAAATATTAGAAATTACAGAGGCCACATTCTATTTATAATGCTATAAAACTGGAAATTGTCATTAAAAGAACGTTTCAAATCTATTAACTACCCAATTTAAAAAGTATTCTTTTATGTATATCATTAGGCATAAGGAGAAAATTAAAAATGGAATTTAAGTATCATTTAGAAATAAGTGTCAGTGAATGTAATATATACAAAAACTCTAGAGGTATCATCAGAGCAACACTCAGAAACACTTAGAATCATTATTTTATTTTATTTTATTATTTTTTATTTGAAAGAGAGCATGGGCAGGGAGAGAGGCAGAGGAAAGGAGACAGAGAGAGAGAGAGAGAGAGAGAGAGAGAGAGAGAGAATCTCAAGCAGGCTCCACACTGAGTGTGGAGCTCAATGCAAGGACTCAGTCCCACGACCATGGGATCATAACCTGAGCCAAAATCAAGAGTTGGGTGCTCAACCGACTGAGCCACCCAGGAGACCCTAGAATCTTTAATACATTCATTGGAAAAAATACTAATAAACAAAGTAAGAATCTACTCAAGAAGCTAAGAAAAGCTGAGGCGCCTGGGTGGCTCAGTTGGTTAGGTATCTGACTTCTGTTCAGGTCATGATCTCATAGTTCATGAGTTCAAGCCTAGCATTGGGCTCTGTGCTGACAGCTCAGAGCCTGGAGCCTGCTTTGGATTTTATGTCTCCCTCTCTCTATGCTCCTCCCCACTCACACTCTGTCTTTCTCTCAAAATAAATAAACATTAAAACATTTTTTTAAAAAGAAAAGCAAGATAATATAAGTTTAAAGAAATAGAAGAAAAAAATAAATTTCAAAGGACAGTTAATAAAATAGAAAGCATTTTAGACTTCATGAAAGGGGGAGATCATTAAGATTAGATTAGAATGAGATAGAATATATAATTGTATGTTAATACATCTAAAAACGGGGGTGCCTGGATGGCTCTGTCAGTTGAGCGTCTGACTTCAGTTCAGGTCTTGATCTCGTGGTTCATGAGTTCGAGCCCTACATCAGGTTCTGTGCTGACAGCTCGAAGCCTGGAGCCTGCTGGAGGGATTCTGTGTCTCCCTCTCTCTCTACCCCTCCCCCATCCATGTTCTGTGTCTCTTTCCCCCTCTCAAAAATAAACATTAAAAACTGATTATTTTTAGCAAAATATGAACAACCAAATCCATCTAAAAACTTACATAAATAATATAGTTAATGAAGAGTTTGCAAAAATCATACACAAAGAAACTGATATAAAAAGACAACCAATTGAATAGAAAAATGGGCAAAAAGCTATGACCGGAAATCTCACAGAAGAGAAACTAGATATAACCAATAAATCCATGGAGAAAATGATCAACAGTAGTCCAGTAAGTACAAACATGAAGTAATACTATCATATTGTTTGCATTTGGGATTAAAAACTTAAAAGGAAAAGGTCTACTGGAGTTTAGGATGGAAATCAAATTCCACAGCCAGGTGTTAGACTGCCCTCCAAACCTCTCATTTGTTTCCTTGGTCAAACTCATCCCTCTGAGTAACTTTGCCAAGTCTTCCTCAGGCTTACATAAATGGCTACCTGGTGAGTCAACCCTTCAGTTTCTTAAACATGCTTATATAGTTCTAATTTGTTTATGGAGTTAATCCCAGATTCTAATAACAAATAACTACTACTAATAAAGTATCCACTTTTACTCTTCATGGATTAAATGTTCAAATAAATATCTCATTGAAGCCATTCAACATACATTTACAATGAGCCTATTATATATGATGCTTTTCTCTCAGTGCATATATATGATGGGCATGCAACATATACACATATTAATTATTGAAAAAACATACCTATAATGGTAGCCACCCTCCAAGACACTTTCTACTAACCCCTGGCTCTTGGTCTTCATGCCTTTGTGTGTATGTGGTTTTTTTAATGTTTATTTTGAGAGACAGCAAGCCTAGGCACATGAGCGGGGAAGGGGCAGAGAGCAAGAGGGAGAAAGAATCTTAAACTGGCTCCATGCTCAACACAGAGTCTAATGTGGGGCTCGATCCCACAACAATAAGAACATGACCTGAGCCAAAATCAAGAGTCAAATGCTTAATGGGCTGAACCACCCAGGCTCCCCAATCTTCATGCCTTTGAATAGTCTTCTGCCACATTAAAACAGGCTGGCCAGGTGATCAAGAGAAAATGGTAACAGTGAGAGTGTATCACTTCTGAGTCTAGGTCATAAAAAACATTAAAACTTCCACTGTGGCTTCCTGGATTACTTGCTTTGGGAGAACCAGTCATCATGCAGTGAGGACACTCAAGCCACCCTCTGGAGAGGCCCCCATTATGATGAACTGATACCTCCTGTTAACAGCCAGCCCCTACCTGCCAGCCATTTGAGTGGCTGATCTTCCAGCTCCAGTCAAGCCTTCAGATGACTGTAGCCTGGCCAACATCCTCATGAGACTCATCCTCATAAAACTCATGAGAAACTCTGAGACAGAATCACTCAGCCAAACAATTCTTGAATTCCTGACCCACAGACTATGAGACATTCAGTAATTGTTGTTCTTTTACACCACTAAGTTTTTTTTAACCTTTTTAATGTTTTTAGTAATTTTTGAGAGAGAGAGAGAGAAAGAGTACTAGCAGGATACGGGCATAGAGAGAGGGAGACACAGAATCCAAAGCGGGCTCCAGGCTCTGAGCTGTCAGCACAGAGCCTGATGTGGGGCTTGAACTCATGAACTGTGGATGCTTAACCAACTAAGCCACCCAGGCACCCCTAAACTACCAAGTTTTGAGTGCTTACTGACTTCAAATTTACTGTTGTTATCGGGCAATGTTTGATGCATCTGGTTTTCTGGAATGAAATGCCAAACTTTATATGTTCAAACATCCTATGGTTTTCTTTGGCAAAGATTTATTAACCTAGGAAGAAACTTTCACTTTAACAACTCACCTCAGAAACATATGTAAACGGATAACTCATCATGGAACAGTTCTTGTCTCTTTTGGGTATTAATCATCATTCAGAAGTTAAATAAGATGTTTACACAGATAGCACATAGGAAGCACAGGAAGAAAGACGTTTACACAGATAGCACATAGTAGAGTCCTTTACATGAGTAAATGGCAGTTTCCAGAAACTGTTATTATTCTAAGAACAGGTGAAAGCCTGTAAGGGATTTAGACAGGAGCATCCGAATGAATACTGTGATTCTGATAATAAAGAAGATTTCACATAATTAGCATGTTTATAAATGGAGCCAGTGCTTTAAAACTGTTCTTGGATTAGATACACTCAGTTCCACTGCACTCGAAAAGTCCAAAGCAACCTCACCTCTATTAATTTAAGTAATTTAAGTGTTCTCATTGTTCTACAAAATAAGATTTATTCGATCTTTATTTTTCCTCTATGTCTTCTAAATACATTCCCATTTACATTCTTGATTGCATTTTTGCGTATTCCTCTGAGTATATTTATTAGATATGAAAATAAAAACAATTTCAATGTGCAAAGATTATGTCCAGATGTTAACACAAGAAAGATTCACAATTGGGAAAAAAAAAAAAAAAAAAAAGGATAGTTCTGTTTGCACAAGAGACTCCCCTACGGCCAGAAGCTGAACATATGATCCTTCCTTTGTTCAAGTAAATAATGAATATTACTATGTAATAAAAAATAAAAGGACCTTCAGAAGGTCACAGTAAGATCCTGGCAGTTTTCATTTTACAAAGCCCCTTATCTTTGGATCTGATTTATGAAACACTCTGGGTGGACTAGGTTTCGTGAAAATCTGCATTTGCAGTGAGGCTGTTGGCTCCCTGTCTCATACTTCGAATGTGAAAAGCACCAATTGAGCGCTAGGTGCTGACAATTATTCTATAGCATTTTGCTCTAGTTCCCTTCATGCTTTCACATTGATTAGCTCATTGATTTCTGTCAAACAGATAAGTTTTTTTGTGGAATCGAAATTTATGTGTAGAGTTCTGCTTCATTAAGCTGTTTAATCTACTTGTCTAAACCATTCTAATATCTTCAAATAAATAAAATGTTCACTACTGACTTGACCTGAACAAGCCTTTTCCCAGATATTAGGTTTTAACTGTCTTTTGACCTCCACCTAAGACTTCCCATCATACCTTCAAAGGCTACACCAGCTAAGTGACCTGAAGCTATCTTCCCTTTCTATTCACACCCCTTTGCTTGTTACACTGAGGTGATAAGGAGTTAGGGGAATGGAGCCAACGACAGGAAGTATAATCCTACTTATCTGAAATAACAAACCTCAAAAGGCTCATGAAGATTTTGCCTCTAAGACAACTGGGAAGTATATCTTCTCTGAGTTGTTCTGCAACATGTTGAAGTGCTGTTTTCCAGTCTATAAGGCTGAGATGACGATGCTGTCCACACAGGAGGGTTCAGCTTGAGAAATAAGCTCAGCACACAGGGCTGTAACTCCAGTCCTCACTCCCCTTCCCCTTTTCCCACCTCACATGCTGCTCCTCCCTACAACAACCACTTCAGAGTGCTCTCCCTGATATTCCAAACCATGAAAATGCTTTGCCTTGAGTTTGCAACACATATGTTCGTAAATCTGAAAAGGAAGGAAGGAAGGAAGGAAGGAAGGAAGGAAGGAAGGAAGGAAGGAAGGGGAGGGGTGAAGAAAGGATGGAGGAAGGGAATGAAGGAAAAGGAAGGAATGAAGGAAGGAAGGAAGGAAAGAGGGAAATAGGAAAAAGGGGAGGGAGGGAGGAAGAGATTGTGATGAGTTTCCATTTGTTCCTTTGATGGAATGTATTTAATCATTTTCCTCAAGATATGAATGGTAGCAGGATGTTTATAGCAGAGATAAGACTGGACTGAAATCCTAGTTTACTCTGGGAGCTAATAAAAGTAAAGATTTGAATTTAAGTATCACTTTCTCCTAGAAGCACACGAACAAGGAAATGGGGGTCAAAAGGGCAGCAACAGTGTTGTAAGCACTTTATCCGAAACATAAACATCACTGGAGTGCATTTTGGACCAAATTACCTCTCTCAGATCAGAGATGTTAGCATTCCTGCCCTATTTAAGCATGCCAATTTTACTGTGGCTTTGCGGAGGGTTGATCAGTGGGGCTTTGGCTGGACACTTGAGAAAAGGATCTTACCTCAAGCACTAATATAACTCAAGCAATTAAAAGGCATCCTGCTGAGGAGAATCTCATAAAACCCCAAATCCTTGGAACAGAGTCTTCCCCATAAATATCACAGGCAAACGGAACATGTAGCCCTCCATTCTGGAAGATAATGCAATCAACCTTTCTCTTGTAAACAGATACAGTTAGTAGATCCAGAAACACAAAGCTTGAAAGACTAGATATTCTGCACCACATAAAGGCTTCCAGGAATATTTTATGGACAAAAAAAAACCCCAAAAAAACAATAATAATATCTATGATTTCAATACAATGTATCTGGATCTCAGTTTTTCAATGGATTTCACTATCCCCAACTCTACCATGAAATACTATGATGAAACTGTACCTTTTTGGATGCAGAGAACTCTTCCTTTCAAAATGAAGTGGATATATCATTACTCATAATAGTCAAAAGGTGAAAGCAACCCAAATGTTCATAGGTAGATGAATTGATACACAAAACATAGAATACACACATACTGAAATATTATTCAGTTTTTTTAGAAGGAAGTCAATTCTGACACACATTATCACATGGCTGAAAGTTGAAGACATGATGCTAAGTGAAATAAACCACTCAGTAAAGGACAAATACTACATGCTTCCACTTATATGAGGTACCTAGAGTATTCAAATTCATAGAGTAGGAAGTAGAATGGTGCTCGCCAAGGACTGAGGGGTAGGGAGGAATGGGGAGTTGTTGTTTAATAGGAACAAACTTTCAATTTCACAAGACAAAAGGAGTTCTGGAGACGGATGATGGCGATGGCCACACGACAATGTGAATGTCCTTCATGCCACTGAACTTCAGCACACCTAAAAATGGTTAAGGTGTTTTCTTATGTTTTATGTTATGTTATGTGTATTTCATAAGAATAAAACATTTAAAAGTGAAGTGGAATATGGAATTACATCTTTCTAATTTATTTTGAGATATTTCAATTCACCCACTCTAAAAGAGCTGTCTTACTATTAACTTGAGAAATAGCCCTTTACAACAGTTCCAGCCCCTATACACTTCTTGTTAGACTATCCTTGACTGAGGAGGCAGTTAGTAGCTATACAAATTAAAATGAAGCACTTTAAAATATTAAAAATGATTTTTTTTCCTGTTATATTGTTAGATACTCTCAGAACACAGAGTCTTGCCTCTGGAACTGACACACATGTACCCTGAACGATCACTTGGTTGTTAACCCTACAAACTTACTAATGAATGAGGAGACAAGGATTGCTTTAAAACCCAAACTCTGAAAAGCTGTAAATTGGTTGTGAGTGTTGCTTCCAACAGTATTAGCCAAAAAGTTGCTCAGCCAGTCTGCTTCTTTGCTCATTTTGTCTGTTTCTGACCCTGTCTAGAAATGCTTCCTGCTGGAACCCTTCCCCTTGGATTAGCAGCTTTGGTTAACCAGCCATTTTACTCGCTATAAAATATGGATGTTCTAGGAAAGATTAGAGCAAGCAAATAAATGAGGATTTGGCCAAGGGAGGGTAAAAATTCCCAAAAATAAAAACACAAATTATAACCTAAAATATGCTGCACCTTACATTAGTAAAGATGGGAGAGTTTAAGTGTTTCAAATGGTGTAGCTTCCACTGGCTTTGAATTTTCTTTAAGAATCTTCCCATTTCTACCTCACTTAATTCTGCTCCATGATTTCCAAAGATACTTGTTAGATAATGGTCATATTTATACTGCCTTAACTATGGCAGGATTGGAAAAGTAATAAATAAATGCAGCCCACCGCAACCATGATTTGATGTTGTGTCAACCCTTTTGAATGTTGAGTGCTCACAAAGATTTGGCAGAAATAGAATGTGTAGACTAGAATTAGAATCTAGACCTTTGCTTTCAGACTGACATCGGTTCTGTCTTCCTATTACCACTGGTCTCAAACGTTTTTGTCCTCCACACAACTGCACAGTATCTCTTCTGTGGCCCCATTCTCTAGCTGAGATAAGTAACTCAATTCTCAGGGCAGGACTGCCTACTGCTCCTCCTATCAACAGAGATGGGAAACTTGATGACAGGGTACACAGGAGGATGTCACACATAGGATAATAACTTCTGGAATTCATCATCCTGGTTAAAAGTAACAACAGCAATGTATGGTCTGCCTGTTGGTCACCATATAACGCCATATAACAGATGAGCAGCCCATGACTCCACAAGTGCTGGCACTCTCCACCCTGGGGAAAATCAAGTCCCTTGAAATAGTTTTTAGCTTAATGAATGAGACCAGACAAATACAAAGGAAGAAGATACAAGAATTCTTCCAAATAAAGATAAAAAATATAAAATAATATGTTGCCAAATATATAAGTAAATGCAGAGGGCTTGTGGAGCCACAGAAGGTACAACATCAAGGAAGACAGTAAGGAGGATAACCTTAGGACTCATCATGTTTTGGTTAGACTGCCTTTCTTTTATGCATCTCTTATTTGATAAAGTTCATTTATTTGCATAGTTCAGTAGTAGACAATGCAAATACATTGGAGACAATGAATGGCAAATGAGAAATAAGAAAGCAGAGATAGTTGCTACAGAAAGTTCATCATACAAGACACATGAAGAACCTTGCTATGCTAAATTCATTTACACAATTATTTGGAAATCTGAACATCTTTGGTGAGTTAAAAAAAAATGAAGCCTCAATTCTATTATCTATCTATCTATCTATCTATGTATCTATCTATCATCTATCTATCTCAATTAACTAGAAACAGCTAAATGTCCTTAACTGAAATTCAGACAAAACAACTGCTTCCTCACAATACTTTAATTTGCAAAAATATTTTCACCCTTTCCTATGACATTCAGGAGCCAGGAACATTTTTAAAGCCAGTATTATAGGTACCCTTGATAGCTAACTCCTGTTCCTAAGAAAACAGTTGTTCTACTTTCTCTTAAATAATTACTTTTCCTTGCTGTTACTAGTTTGCTTGAAACCCTTTTTCTAAGGATATTCTAAGACTAAGTCACTGTGTGCATTTATCACCATACAACTAAGGTAATTGATACAAAGAGCCAGGAAAACTAAAAGGAAGAAGCTAGCAAGGATCAATGCAAAGTATTTCATTCTTTTGTATAAATATCATTTTTTTCTCATAAATGACTGATGCTGTATGGATCAGTCCTCAAATCTTGCTATGGCCCCAAACTCTACTGATGACAAGTGGACACAACCAGACAACTCCAAGCCCTCAGACATGAACATTAGCTTTCCAATCATCAACTGGCTCACCAGAGAATGGAACAGAGACAGAGAGAGAGAGTAGATCCCTGGAGGAAAGTATGAGGTTCACTAAAACTAAATAAGCTCAGTTAAAAGGTAATTCCCAATGATGGTATGCACAGACATATATAGACAGACACAGACACACACAGACACACACACAGACACACACACACACACACACACACACACACACACACACACACATTACCCAGGAGATAGCCCCTTGTATGAAATAAGAACTTGAAAAAAAGACTTTCTTAAATCTTGAAGAATAATTTAATCTGCCAAAAATCTATTATTTTTCCTAAAGAAAGACAAGTTATGTTCTTCTGTGAATACATTCTTTTACATACTACCACATAGACAAACTTTGAAAATATGATAAATGAAAGAAGCTGTTCACAAAAGATCATGTCATGTAATATTCTATTTACATGGAAAGTCCAGAAAATGTAAATCCATAGGGACAGAATGTAGACTAGTATTTTCCAGGGCTTGGGTGAGAGGGAATACATAGGGATTGCTACACGGTACTGGGCTTATTTTGGGGGTGATCGAAGTGTTTTAAAATTCATTGTGATGATAGTTGCACAACTAATGTGCTAAATATATTGCAGCTAAATATACATGGTGCATTGCATGTTTTAAATGGATGAATTTTATGTTATATGAATTATATTTCAACAAAGTTGTTAAAATAAAGCCTAAACTCGTTTATCTAAAGCTTCTCTTTTTTTCATTATCACTGAATATCTGAACTTGCCTATGAAATAGGGAACTCAGGGCATTAAAAAAAGGAGATGAGAAGCACTTAAATAGACAAGGTGGAATTTAGCAAATGTTCTCACTCCTAATACACTGAGTTTTAAAATACACTCTGTAACTGTGAGATTCCTCTTTGTAGTTAACTCCTTCTGAGGTACCTCGATTACCTCAGGTACCTTCCAACTCATGCTATAGAATATGAATCCCTATGGATAATTTTTAAAAATTACCTTAGAGTCCTACCTGGAGGCATTCTTGTCTCCACGATGTTAAGGCTGTGAATCAGTAGTGTCAGTTCAAGGTTTGCTTGTCTTCTCTCTCTGATCTGTAATTAGAAATAAAAGGATGACAGCCACAGAAAGACCCTCTGAAATTACATTATTTATCAGCAGAGCTTTTAAAAATGGAAACATTTCATGAAAATATAACTTACCTGTCTTAATAATATGAGTAGAAATCAAAGAGAACACTTTAACTTATAACAAAAGCTCCTGTTTCCACAGTTTCAGAGCATGTGGATCTGCTTTGCAAATTACATACATTCCACTTCTCAGAAGAGAGAGGAATAGAGGGGAAAAGCACTTACAAAATTCTGCAAGGTGAATCCATGTTATAAAACTGCCAGCCTCTCTGTAATCTGGAGGTATACATGTAATGGAATTCATGAAAACCGCACTTCAAAAACTAAAACTACTTACTGTGGTCAGAAAACACCTTACAATAGCAAAATTTACTATATAGTGAAATTGATTATAAACTCAACCATTCTAGTTATAGCTAATAAATTACCAAAGAAGTTCACGTGTTTAAAGAAAACTTATGGAGCACAGAAGACATACCCCATAAATGTCAATATCAAGTCAAATTGTTTTTTATTAGATATGCCATAAAATATTACTAGGAGAATAACACAGTGGATTCTTGGGTTAATAATGGAGATTTCTCTGACAGATTTTAAAATTGTATTATCACAGTTTGTTCCAGAAAACTGAAGTCCCTTCCTTCTAATTCTGTTCATTCTCCTTTTAAGATGAGTTATCATGCAACCATTTAAGGGCCCTCCATTTTTCTCTTAATAATGAATTATTTTCTCTATTAGCTATGGCTTTCTTATATAAATAAGTTACTGCTTTCCAAACCTTAAAGTATATATGAATCACTTGGTATCTTCTGTGCATGTGTGTTTAATAATATTTTGAGATAGAGAGAGAGAGAGAGAGAGAGAGAGAGAGAGAGAGAGAGAGAGAGAATATAAATGTTCATGAGCAGGGGAGGGGCAGAGAGAAGGGGAGAGAGAGAATCCTAAGCAGGCTCCACACTCAGCACAGACCCCAATGCAGGGCTTGATCTCACAAATGTGAGATTCTGACCTGAGCCAAAAGCAAGAGTCAGACACTTAACTGACTGAGCTACCTAGGCACCCCAAAATGGGGATCTTGTTGAAGTACTACAGTTTATGATTCAATAGGTTTAAAGTGTGGCCTGAGAATCTGCATTTCTTATGTACATTTCTTAGGTGTAGTCAATAGTCCACAATCCACACATTGAGTAGGAAGGGCCCAAGCCATAAATTTTTATTGTTTTTCTACTATTCCTTGAGATTAGTATATCCAACAAAGAGTCTATTGAATACAGAAACAATTTCCTCTCCATTTCTATTTGCCTCCATCTGCTAGCATAATGATCATCACCAATGTCAGGGAAAATAAGTATTTGTCATTTGGCTCAGCTAGAAATAGCACAGTATTTAACCATCAGAGCAACCTGGGCAGTTTGTAGGTAGATTTGTGGCAAGTACAGAATTATTTTTACTTATTGCCTCAGTGACAATCATAATTGTGTCAAATGTGCTGACTCTAGTCTCAAAGAAGTGATGTCTTGGGAGGCAGATAAATTGAGTCAAGTAAAAAGATTGAGGTGAAAAGAAATAGCTGCCCTCTTCCTATTAACACTGAGAAATTCTGGATAATGTACCTATACTTGAAAGAAAGAAAAAATGATTTTCCTGTGGTCAGAATGAAGAAGGAACAAGGTAGTAAATAAGAGGTGAGGCTGTGGCAATGCATGTGGGTATTAGGGCAGATTTATGCCTTTGTGGGTGTAAGGGTTTTTCCACCAACTCAGTGACAGAACAAGTGATCTCTGGAAGACCCAGTGAGGTACTGCCAAGATCTCCCTTCAAAAAAAGCTTACTTCCCAGCTGCAAGGATATCATTAGCCAACAGCCTTTATGTGTAAACTCCATCAAGCCCCCCTCAGCTGTATACCCTAGGGCAGCCCCAGCCAGTGACCCAGCCAGCCAGTGGTTCAAGGGCCTGGCCATCTCATGCAGTAGGGGAATCTTCTAATGGGTCATCCATGCCCTAGAGTCCCCTGTTGGATTAGCATAGACTTTGTTACTTTTTTAGATCTGTACCAAAGGCAGATGACTCCTTCTCCCAGTCAGTTTCCCCTGTTTATTTCACAAGGGTTAATGTTTGCACTCCCACCTCCATCTCAGCATTGGCATCCCAGAAGACTCAACTGATACTTGGCCATCAATGCCTGAGAAGTGGGAGGCAAAACCTACTCCCTGAAAGGATCGTCCCCCCTTTAGTCTAGCTGTGGTCACTGCTGACTGAATTACTCAAGCTCCATTACACCCTTGTTCCAACTAGAGGTGTTGAAAGCATACTGAAACAAAATAAATCAGAAACAAAACCAAAATCAACTACATTTCCCAGATGTCCATGCAGCAAGGGATCTGGAGAATTGAGTTCTACTGACCACTGCAGTCACAAGACACCGGAAGGTGAAAAAGAGTTGGGCTGACTTTTCAACTACTTTAGTAAGCAAAGCCGAAGAACTGTGGGATTCCTGCAGTACTAGTCTAGAGTCTGACTGTTCTTTGGCTTCATAGGAGGAGAGCAGCACCATCAGAAGTAACAGGAACACTGGCAGTAGCTTCATGATTCTACCATCACATCGATGGTGATTTTCAGGCTAGGATGACTTTGTTAGTCTGGGGGCCATTTGTAGAACTCACATCTTCAATTCCTGCAACCTAATTCATTCTATTAAACCATTCCCTGTACCTTACAATGAATCTGATTGATATGTCAGAGAAATAATAAGAAACATATAAACAAGGCAGGACCATAAGACTCCCCTATGAGAAATGGAAACCCAAAGCCAGCACCATATTCATATGTAGGAACATCAAGTCTGAACCTTAGCATCAGAATTCATTCACAGCCAATAAAACTACCCAAACCCTAACAAAAACAAAAATTATTCTATAGAGATGCCTCCACAACCCATGGCATTTAGAAATTGCACAATAAAAGCAAATTGTGCTGAAGGCAGTAGCACATTAAAAATCCCAAACTACACCAGGAATTGTATTCCCAAAGGGAAAGGCAGGGGATGCAAAAAGCAGAAGAAATAGCACTTCCAAGAATTAGAAAAATTAAGAAAATCTGGAATTTTTTAATAATAAAAAAATCCCAACAAAAAATATGAGAAAAAAAACCTTAAAATAATATGAAGGAAAAACAGATTCAAAAACTTTCTAAAGAAATTCTAAGGTATAAACAGTTAAATAATAATATTTAAAATTTAAAAAAGTGTGAAATCATGGCTCTCATACAAATATGAAAATGAATATATGCTTAAGAGTTCTTTTAATTCACAAGAGAAACAGATGCTAAAACTACTTCAAAAAAGGGGCACTTGGCTGGCTCAGTTAGCAGACCAAGGGACTCTTGATCTCAGGATTGTGAGTTTGCACCCCACATTGGGGGTAGAGTTTACTTAAAATAAAGAAACTCCTTCAAAAAATAACACTAAGAACAGATGTATTTATAGATTAGAAATATTAAAATAAGTCTGAAAAAGGGGGCAAAGTAGGAGGGTAGGAAGGACAGAAAGAAAACTAAGAGAATTGCCAAAGAAGAGTCCAAAGTGTAGTGATGTTCACAGATTAAATATTCATCTGAACAAAAAATTCAGGAGATTCATTAGAAAATAAGTATAATCAGTTGGAGATTTCGGCAAACATAGATGTCATTTATAAAATGTAATCATAAAAATTCATTGGTAATTGAGCAATAAATTGACAGTGTATATAAAAATAAATCTAATAATGTTTTACACATAGGTAAAATATAAAATTTGACCAAAATACATAAAAATACCCTATTGCATACAGTTATACCATATTTATTTTTCCACCATAATCTATAAAATCAATGTATTTCCAAGTAAACTCCCAGACGATGGTCCCAGTCTCCTGCTTCAAAACACACAACTAATTTTTACCAAGAAGACATAAGGGGGGCACCTGATGAAGCCTTTTTAAAATCACTTTATTAATAAAAGAGATGGATACAGATGACATTCCCATACCCATTCCTTCTGTCTTGAATATAGACATGTTGCCTGGATGTGTATCAGCCACCTTACATCCATGAAACAATGTTCTTGATGATAAAAACATAATAGTTCAAGGATGATGGAGAAAAAACTAGAAACAATTTAGATTCTTGATATCTTTGACCAACTACTAGTCATAGGCTGCTTAGCTCATAAAATTAAATGACTTTTTATTTAGGTCATGATAAATAAGTATTCCAGTTATTTATAGCCAAATGGATTCAAAGCAGGTATATTACATAACAGAAAACTCACACTGTAGAAGGAAAATGAACCATGAAAATATGCACAACTATCTTTTCACTGATTTTTAAAGGTATATACAAATAATGGAAAACTGATCAGTGATTGCCAAGGCTGGGAGTGAACAGAGGGTTTGGCTCATGGAAACTTCCTAGAGTGGTGTAAATGTTCTTTACCTTGACTGTGGTGGTGGTTATGCAACTGAATACATTTTCCAAAACTCATAAAACTGCACATTCAAAAGGGTGAAATTTTACTATATATAAATCATACCTCTGAAGTATACATATACATAAAAATAAGATACTAATTAATATTTATCAGGTGAACAATGAGTAGGAAGACTGACAACCTCAAGAATTACAGAAATTGTGGGGACAGAATGAGCCTTATAATCCACCAGTAGCATTATAACTCATAGAAAACAATTTGAAAATATTGAGGTTAGTTGAATATATGATTACCTATGAGTTAAGAATTTCCCTGCAAGGATACACAGTCTAGGAAACCTCACACCTGTTCAGAAGAAAGTAAGTACACAAATATGTTCATTACAATTTTTTAATGTTTATTTATTTTGAGAGAGAGATAGAGGGAGAGGGAGAACATGAGTGGGGGAGGGGCAGAGAGAGAGAGAGAGAGAGAGAGAGAGAGAGAGAGAAAGAATCCCAAGCAGGCTCCATGCTTCAGCGCAGGCCCTGACACAGGGTTCAAACTCATGAACCATGAGTCATGACCTGAGCCAAAATCAAGAGTCAACTGAGCCACTGAACCACCCAGGTAGCCCCATTACAATTCTTAATAGTAAATTTTGAAAACAACATAAATGTCCATTTATGTGGAAAAAGACAATAAATTACTGTGCATCAATAGACCATTAATGTATCAGTTAAAATAAATGGACTAGATCCACCTGCAACAAGTTAACTACATTTTTAAATGTATCATTGAGTTAAAAAAATTAAGTATGGATTGTTATATACTGTATCATACCATTTGTGTCCATTGAAATCCCCCAAAAGTACTACATACATTTTTAAAGCCCTCTAAAATATTACATAGATATTTAAAACCTGACTGGGGGAGAGACACAAATCTTGAAGACAGTGCTTAACTCACAGAAGGAGAGAAACAAGTGGCACTGGGAAGAGGCACATCTGCAGCTTCACCCATATGTAACATTTTATTTCTATTAAAAATACACCTGAAGCAAATCCAACTAAACATTATTCTCTACAACATCTGTGTCATGGCTGCATGCACTGGAAATTTTACATTATTCTCTGCATTTTTCTATATGTTGGAAGTATGTCATAGAAGGAGGAAAGGAGAAGAAAAAAAACAAAGGAATAAAGAAAAAAAGAGAAAAAAGAAATGAAAAAGAGAGAAGGTGGCTCTACATTTTAGAAAATAAAACTGAAATCAGTTATCTCCTCCGAAGTGCTGGTGAGCGGCTCTTTCAGCCCTTTTCTCAGTAAAACACATCTCAAGAAAAATAATCAGTAATCTAAAAAAAAGTGAGGTGGGAATGGAAATTGAATTACAGAGAAATTAACATAAATGCAATGATCAAGGGGGAAACACCATAATATGTTAAATCTTAGCCCTTAGGTTTTCAAAGGTCTTTAGAAACCATTAGCCAATGAATCACTTCAAGGGCACTTGAGGAAACAAAGTCCAATCTTTCACATTTTAGAAACTTAGCAATGAAGTTAAAGACAGCAGCATTTGTTCAGATTTGCAAAAGGAAGTCTGGTCGGCGCTGGGATTAAAGCTCCTTTCTTATGTTTTTTGAGACTTAAGTTCAAATAACTTTGAAATGGTTTCATTTCTGCTTATTTGGCTTTTCTTCCACATAAGAGCATAACTGATGGACATTATTTAAGCCCCTCCTCCATCCTTTCCCAAATTCTTTTTGGGAGTTTTCCAGCCCTTTCATAAGATTACCTATTATAGCCTTTTAACTATGCGACATTTTCATTTGATGCACCATATCCTGGGTAGATATTACCATTTCCCAAAGAACTAAAATACTGTTAAATATTTATTCTTCTTATCATAAATATAATAATCCCCCAATATCCCTTCTGTTTTGCCATTGTTCACCTTTGGGATAACTGGATACTTAATGGGGATTTTAAAAATCACTGGCTGCAACATCAGACTCAGGTTACAGCTTTATACCAGAAAGTGTTAATCTTCTAACATTCTATGTATCTATTTTGCCTCTTCATCAACTTAAGTTATGATTAAAGACAGATTTTGGCATTGAGGGAAACTAAATTCCCAATGCTTTTAATAATGGAGAGAATCTAGTTTCACAGAGTTTTTTAAAAATGTTTATATGTATACGAGATTTAATACATACATATTTTAGGTAAAAATATATTAGAAATGTTTTGTTATCTCACTGACTTACTGCTTATATTCTGTCTTCTAAAATATGCTCAGGATAGGAAAGCCATCTTTTTTCAATTAAATTTGACCCAGCAGGATGTTTGAAAGCCACATGTTAGAACAAACAGTTTGGGCAATTAAAGATCTAGCCCTTGATGGCTTGGTCTGGGAATTCGACTGGCTGTTAAATAATCATCTAATTGAGACTGTGGAGAGGACAGTGGGAAGTCAAGCAGGGATAATTCTCCTGCATCTGGAATTGAGATGAATTATGTGCCCATAAAATATGAAGCGGATATCAAGTTACTCATTATACTACACAAAGAATCAAGAAAACAGAGCAAGCAGTGCAGCTAGTTAAGAGAATCCATAAAATTAAAGCTCATCTGTTTGAAAATCAACTTCGACTAGACAGAGAATACCTATAATTATAAGTACAGTAGGTAAATTGTGATTTGAGTGGAATGTATTTGTGTATATAGCCTTAGCTGATATAATGTCTTTTCGTAAATTTTCACAAATTAGGCTCTCTAAACAAGGCTGATTAGGTTTATTCTCTATCATTATCTCAGCGGTTCAACAACATGAGATAATTTTTTTTTTTTTTTTAATGTAGCAGGGTCGGATGGGGTGGTAGATGTTCACTGCTGACACTGGACAAGGTAAATGACTGAAGGTTTCCTTGGGTTGGAGATTTGGGATCCATTAGTTACAGTATGAGGAAAATAAATTTCTGTCATGCCTTTCTGTTCCAAACTAGTCTTTGATGCCCTCATGACTTTATCTTTGGAAACTCCCAGATTAAAAGAAGAAACACTTGATTGGCTTCCTTTTACTATGGGTCTGTGTTTCCACCCCTATTCTGAGGAGCTTCTTATACTGAGAGCTGATTGGGTCTGGTTCATGTTACAACATCAGTTCTAGATATTTTACAGAAATTAACGTCAGCATTTCTCATAGGGCTGGAATTTCCCACCAACTTCTAATGACTGACAAAGGAAATTCAAAGTTGGAAAAGCTTTCTCTTTCAAGGGTGAATTTCTAACAGAGTGCTAGGCTAGCTACATCCATACTCAGCCTTGCTATGGCAACAGAAAGATAATCCAGAGAGATAAAAAATGTATAAATTACATGTACGCACATCTACACAGATACATATGCATACTCACTTGAAAACAGGAATAAGTGACATTTTAGTTGAGTCATGGGGCACATTTTATTGTAACAATAAAATACTTGTATTCTGAAATTATAATGAAAGTAATGATAGTAATGATGAAATTCAATAATAAATTCAGTGTTCTGCTGATATACACATACATTTCTGGACCAAAGTATCATAATTATTCACAGCTTCATAGTTTTCATACCCATATAATTTTCTCTACTAACTAGGGAAACATGAGAGCTGCATCTAAAATTCTCTTTCGAGACTCCTATAAAACATTCTAATTGGGAAAGAGTTTATTTCTTTAATAGAGGCTAAGAAAAAATGAGGTATAACACCTTATCTGAGATTTAAAGTGAGTGTCACACAGTCCAAACACTATTTCACAACTACTTTGGGCCTTTTACTCCTGATGAATAAAATAGTTAATGTTGTTTGACTGATGAGAAAATATAAAGAGCTGAGTAGAAAGTAAGTGAGAAACACCAAAGGTTTGTTGACTCTTGAACCTTCTAGAATGCTTACAATTTCCTGATACTATTCCAGTAGCTTTGGTGTGGGAACCCAAAGAAGGCATGGGTCAAGTTTTACTTTGTCATCATCCACAGCACAGACCAAAGACTCCATTTCAAAAGCCCATCCTTACAAGAAAGATAAAACCATATTTGAGGTTTACATTCCATTAATGTCAATGTCAGAGGTGAAAGGAGATGAATGAATACGATGATATCAGTCCTGAAGGAGAAAGAAACAATAAGAGCAACCTATAGATTAAAACGATTTCTTGGATATCAGAGCAAAGGAAATATATGGCCTCTTAATAGTTTCTTCAGTATATCACTAGTAGGCTTAAAGATGTGGCTGACACTGCTGGTTGCTACCCAAAGTCACATCCTCCCTTTTTTTACTTAGTTTGGGTGTTAATGTTCTCTGGTAAAAATACTCACCTAATTTACATTGCATAATTTTTATATTTTATATGGCTGTTAAAATTACCTATTTCATATTAGGTGAGTTGTGATAGCTTGTACTTCACAAAGAATTGTTCCATTTTATCTAAGTCGTCAAATTTATGTGTACAGAGGTTTTCTTGTGGTATTCCCTTATTATCATTTTGAGGTCTATAGCATCTGTAGTGATATCTCCTGCTTCTTTCCTGATATTAGTAATTTGTGTCTTCTCTCTTTTGTTTTTGTCATTCTTGCTAGAGGCTTGTCAACTTTATTAATCTTCAGAAGGAATTGTTTTTCGTTTTACTGGGTTTTTTGTTGTTGTTGTTTGTTTTTAATTTCATTGATTTCTGCTCTTGTCATTATCATTTCCTTTCCTCTTACTGCTTTATTTTCATCAACTTTCCTAATTTATTTCCCTTGAAACTCCCTCTTTGACCCAAAGATTATTTGGAAATGTGTTATTTCATTTCTAAATGTTTGGAGATGTTTCTGTTATCTTTGTGTTACTGATTTCCAGTTTTATTCCACTGTGGTCAGAAAATATATTTAGTAGTATTTCATTTTTTTAAATTTGTTAAGGATTGTTTTAAGGAACAGGACATGTTCTATCTTGGTGCATATTCTACAGGTGTTTGAAAAGAATGTGTAGTCTGCTGATGTTGGATGAAGCACTCAGCAAATATTGATTCGATCCTATTGGTTGATGAAAGTGTTGAATTCTTCTATACCTTGCTGATTTTCTATCTGGTTGTTCTATCAACTGTTGAAACATAAGTGTTTCGTATATTTTGTAGCTCTGTTGTTTGATACACACAATAGCTTGGATAAATCTTAAGGGCATTATGTATGCTAAATGAAAATAAAAGTCAACTTCAAAAGGTCACATATTATATGATTCCATTTGTATAACATCCTTCAAATGACAAAATTAAAGAGATGGAAAACAGATTAGTGGTTACCAGAGGTTAGATATACTTGAGTGGTGGGATATGATGACAAAGAGATAGCATGAGAAAGATTTTTGTGGTAATGGAATAGATCTGTACCTTGAATGTGATAGAATGACAGAGAACCACACAAACACATTGTACCAGTATCAAATTCCTGGTTTGGACATATACTATAACAATATAAGTGCAACCACTGGGAGAAAATGAGGGAAGTGTACATAGGAATTTTCTGTGAGTACAAATTTACAACTTCCTATAGAGCTAGAATTATTTCAAAGGAAAGATAAAGAAACAGGATGGCAGATTAAATTTGAATATCATACAACGCAATGAATAATTATTTAGTATATCTGATGTAATATTTAGGACAAATATATAATTTGTTTGTTGTTTATCTTAAATTGAAATTTATCTATGTATCCTGTGCTTTATTTGACAATCCTACCTGGATACCACATCTAATTTCCTTGAATGGAGGAAGAGGACCAAAAGAGTTCTGAAATACTTGGCTCTGGTAAGCTGAGGGAAAAGAAAGAAGGATGGCCAACAATACCCACCCATTTGACCTATGAGAACTGCTCTCATTCCTTTCAGCCTTTGACTTGGCTTTTCCCTAGACTGAACTTATCAGCTGGTCCTTAGTTTTCAAAAATCTCAAATTTCACTCCTAAAAGTTAAGGCTCCAAGTTCAAAAAAAGTCCAGAATGAATTTTTCCAGAGGTCTAAAAATATACAGATTGTCTTATACCTTTCTACAAGCTTATCTTTGTGCACAAAGTTTAGTCAGGCTTCAAGCGCTATTCTCACTTAGAGTTCAGTGATGCTCTGGTATAAGAGAACACAGTCCTCAGGGTCCCACACCTCCTCTCCTGAAGCTAGGCTGGAGAGGCACCAGCCTTCCCCACAGACATAAGCTAATAACACCAGAGAATCTAAATGCCAAAACAATACTATCAATACAGAAATGCCTACATTACAGAGAAAAAGAGGGCAATAACAGACACTGCCTAAAGATCTAATACAGGAAGACCTCACTTCCTGTATAACAAAGAAGGGTTTTTCCCTGGCAAGAGGACAGTGGGGTAAGGAGGAAAAACACTTCTCTTGCCTACTTCCCAGGATCCAGGACATTAGGGTGCCTGTCTGCATAGCTGACATCTCACTAGTCACATATATTCCACAACCCAGTGATCACAATGCATCTACTTCATCCACACATAATATCAGAAAGGGGCCCATATCCATGGTCAGCAAAGCAGCTGGTTCAAACATATTTAGAGACTGGCTGCTTATTCTGGTCCTAAAGACCTGGGTCCTCTTATACACCCAAGTCCAATCAGCACTGAGTCCTATACATTCTACCTCTCAGAGTCTCTCTGAGAGGAGAATTAGTCTGAAGTGGAATTAGTCCACTTCCAGACATCCCACTGCCATTTTGTTTAAATCACACACATTTCCCACTAATGTCTGTGTCAGTTTCATTCTTATCATCCAGCCCCCTTGCTACCAATAGGACTTGACTTGTTCTGTCTTCTGTTAAAACCTGATATACAAGGAAGGTCTTTTGACCCAATCATGCCTCTGGCTTCTCTCTCCCTTTTGCACTTGGGACTCCAGCCTGTGTGGCTTGACACAGACACAAGTTCTCACCCACTCCTAGGTGCTTGTGTAAGCTCTTCCCTCAGACTCATAATACTCTAACTCCTTTTGCACTCAGGAACCTATCTTACAGTGTAGAGGTGGAGTCTGGCTATCCTTGCTAAGAGAACAAAAGTCTTCTGCATACTTTCCCTAAATTGTTTAAAAATTTTTTAATGTTTATTTATTTTTGAGACAGACAGAGAGAGAGCATGAGCAGGGAAGAGGAGAGAGAGAGAGAGGGACAGAATCCGAAGCAGGCTCCAGGCTCCCAGCTGTCAGCACAGAGCCTGATGCGGCGCTTGAACTCACAAACTATGAGATCATGACCTGAGCCGAAGTCAGATGCTCAACCGACTGAGCCACCCAGGCGCTCCTTTTCCTAAATAGTTTAAATATTAATTTTAACCTAGAGCATTTAAATGTAATGCCAAAGCCTTCTGTTCAATCTCAGAAAATTAAACTTTTTGAAAAAGGCTTTGAAATCTACTGCTTCTCAGCCTTTCGGCTAAGATCAAGTGTAAAAAGGCCTTGAAATCTAAATGTTAGAACTGGACTCCATGCTTATAGAAGTAGATTATTCAGTGTTATTCTCGAGATCAAGGGCTTGGTGCCAAGTCTGTAACAGAAATAGTAACAAATGTGATTTACTACATGGTTTAATCAAATATGGTATCCCAACACATGTTATAGCTTTCTAAAATATGCCCCAATCAAATGCTTACAAATAAGATGGTAGGATACTTTATTGAGACATGTAGTAGGAAACAGTGAAAGCTCTATTTGTCTTTTTGCAAAATCCTAAACTCAATGAAGTGAGGTCCCAGAGGATAAATGGAGGAGGGATGAGTTTGAGGACCATAAATGGTGAATGCAGGAGAGAGAAGCTTTCTGGAAATTAGGAGGAGACTGTCATCTAGACTTAATGATTACATTATTATCTAGGACCTTGTCTCTGAGCCAGACTATAATTCCAAGCAGAAAGAAGCCAGGAGTCAGAGAACCAAGAGGAAATGGTGGCAAAGCTTCTTAATTAAGAAGCCAATCAGTGCTTTAGGCAATCTGGCAAGATTAGGTGTAACAATTTAGAATTCAGGTCCTACCAACAAGGAAGAAACCTGACATCTGCCACAGACTTTCAGGTGAGGCCCAGAAGGGTTAAAACCTAGTAGTTAATCCAGATTATAAAAACACAAGCCATTAACAAAGATTAAGCTCAGGCCAACTCCACCCAATCTCAGCTGGGATTAAGTTTAACCACATCTAGCCAAACTGATTGCCAGAGGCAAATGTAAATCCCATCTGGAGAAAATTAACATCACCTCCATTTATGTCTGTATTTGTTCATACATAGATTCCTAAATGATTTTGTATACCATAAGACAAGAATTATTTTTCACACTTCAGGACAAATCCAAATAATTAGAAACAAAGAGAAAATACAAATATTAGGAAAAACCCGTAAGAGTCCTAGATATTGAAGTTACTAATATTTTTAAGAAAATGTAATACAAAATGAAGTATTAACACAGGCATTCATGAGCTATCAAAAACTAAATGCAAATTCTAGAACTGAAGAACACACTAACATAACAAATTCAATCCAATAGATGCAACTAACAAATAATCATATAAAATTATGAAAGACTGGCTATAAAAAATACCCAGACTGAAGCACAGAGAAAAAGAATAAGACTATGCAAAAGAGTATAATAGACATATAGGGCTTACTAATTGAAGAATTACTAATTCATATAATTGAAGTCCCAGAAAGAGAGAGGGAGAAAAATAATCAAGAAGCAACACATGAATATATAATGACTAAGAGTTTTCCAAAATAATGAAAGATATCAAGCCAAGGTTCAAGAAGAGATAAGGGCCCCAAGGAGGATAACATTAACATAGTATATCATATTAAAATTGGTGTAAAACCAAGGACAAAGAGAAAACTAAAATGAGTCAGATATATTAATGAATTAACATAAAACAATGACAATTTCTGAGTGCCAAAAGAAAATAACCACTAAACTAGAATTCTGTAAGTCTTCTTTAAAAAGAAGTCAAATTAAAGCATTTCAAGGCCAGAGATTATTTGCCATCAACATATCTGTACTAAGTATTAATACTACTGTTAAAAGGAGTTGTTTTGGGGCGCCTGGGTGGCGCAGTCGGTTAAGCGCCCGACTTCAGCCAGGTCATGATCTCGCGGTCCGTGAGTTCGAGCCCCGCGTCAGGCTCTGGGCTGATGGCTCAGAGCCTGGAGCCTGTTTCCGATTCTGTGTCTCCCTCTCTCTCTGACCCTCCCCCGTTCATGCTCTGTCTCTCTGTCCCAAAAATAAATAAACGTTGAAAAAAATTTAAAAAAAAAAAAAAAAAAAGGAGTTGTTTTGGAGAACAATGGTCCTAAATGGAAATATGGAGATCAATGGAACACTTAAAAAGCAAGGGAAAAGCTGAATGTGTGGGTAAGGATAAATGAATATTGATTATAGAGATAAAAAGGATAGTTATCTTTTTTTTTTTTTTTTTTTTTTTGAGAGAAAGGGTGCAAGTGAGCAAGGGGCAGAGAGAGAGGGAGAAAGACAAGAAGGGCTCATCTGAAGCAGGGCTGGAGCTCATCTGAGGCGGGGCTCAAACTCAGGAACTGTGAGATCATGCCCTGAGCTGAAGTTAACTGACTGAGCCACCCAGGTGCTCCAAGAACGATTATCTTTTGGGGTTCAAAATACATATATAATTAAAATATTTTTAAAAATAGCAAAAAAGTGGGAAAGAAGTAACCGGAGTTCAATGTTATAAGGTCTTTGAATACCTGGTAAGTGGTAAAGGAATACATTCCAATAGACTATAATAAATCAAAAATGCATACTGTTATCTCAACAGTATATACCTAACATGGTAAAAAGGTGAACAAAAATTAAGAAAAATAAATTGATTCATCCAAAGAAGACAAAAAAAAAAAGCAGAGAAAAAAGATTACAAACTATAAAATAGGGGAGACAAATACATGGTGGGTAATGAGATGATAGGTATAAACCAAACAGATAAATAATTCACTCAATATAATTGGATTAAATAATCCAAACATAATGATCAGCCTGGTTAAAAACAGCAATGAAACCATACAATACATAGCTCACAAGAAGCACACCTGAAGTGTAACAATAAAGGCAGCCTATGAGAAAATGTAAGGAAAAATATGCATCGGGAAAAACGTAATTAAAAGAAATGTGGCATTACTACACTAAGGAACAAATTAGACTTTAAGTAAAAAGAGGTGCTGAAGATGAAGAGGAATGTTTCATATGTTAAGAGTTTGATCCTTAAGGAAATTAAAACAATTGTCTATGTGCATAGATCTAATTACATTGCCTGAAAATACATACAGCATAAAAAAGAACTAAAAGGAGAAACAGACAAAACCAAACTCATGGTGAGAGATTTTAACATACTTCTATTAGTAACTGATGGAAAAAGCAGACAAAAATTACCAAGAACGTAGAATAAGCAACATGATTAACAAAGTTAATCTAACTGGCATATAGAGAGCATTGCCCTCAAAGCTTGAAAATCATACTTTTTCCTTTGCTTATTTCTTAGAAATACACACAGCAATCTTGGCTCATAAACAAATTCTTAACAAATTTCATGGGTTAAAATAACACCAGTATTATTCTGTGACCAAAATGGTATCGTCTGAAATCAACGAAAAACAAGAATGATGTAAGGTGTTCAAATATTGGGAAATCAATTAATAGACTTATAAATAACTCCATGGGTCAAAGACAAAATCAAAAAGGAAATCAGAAAATACCTTAAAATGAAATATATGGAAAAAAAGACATAAAAATGATAGGTTGATGTCCTGTTCAGAGGTAAATTCATACACTTTTGCATTTATTTTAAAAAGGAACATATTTGAGAATGATCTCAGTTTGCATCTCAAAAAGTTAAAAACAATAGCAAATTAGACAAAAAGAAAAATAGAATTTATGAAATAAATACAAAAGTTGAATTTAATTAAATAGAAAACAATGTATATGCACCAGCATTCTTCTTGAAGCTAGAACAAGCAACCCTAAAATTTGTATGGAACCACAAAAGACCCTGAATAGCCAAAGTAATATTGAAGAAGAAAGCCAAAGCGGGAGGCATCACAATCCCAGACTTTAGCCTCTACTACAAAGCTGTAATCATCAAGACAGTATGGTATTGGCACAAAAACAGACACATAGACCAATGGAATAGAATAGAGACTCCAGAATTAGACCTACAAATGTATGACCAACTAATCTTTGACAAAGTAGGAAAGAATATCCAATTGAAAAAAGATAGTCTCTTTAACAAATGGTGCTGAGAGAACTGGATGCCAACATGCAGAAGAATGAATCTAGACCACTTTCTTACACCATTCACAAAAATAAACTCAAAATGGATAAAGGACCTGAGTGTGAGACAGGAAACCATCAAAACCCTAGAGGAGAAAGCAGAAAAAAACCTCTCTGACCTCAGCCACAGCAATTTCTTACTCAACACATCTCCAAAGGCAAGGGAATTAAAAGCAAAAATGAATTATTGGGACCTCATCAAGATAAAAAGCCTCTGCACCGCAAAGGAAACAACAAAACTAAAAGGCTACTGACGGAATGGGAAAAAATATTTGCAAATGACATATCAGGTAAAGGGCTAGTATCCAAAATCTATAAAGAACTCACCAAACTCCACACCCGAGAAACAAATAATCCAGTGAAGAAATAGTCAGAAGAAATGAATAGATGCTTTTCCAAAGAAGACATCCAGATGGCCAACAGACACATGAAAAGATGCTCAATGTCATTCCTCAACAGAGAAATACAAATCAAAACCACACTGAGATACCACCTCACACCGGTCAGAGTAGCTAAAATGAACAAATCAGGAGACTATAGATGCTGGAGAGGATGTGGAGAAACAGGAACCCTCTTGCACTGTTGGTGGGAATGCAAACTGATGCAGCCACTCTGGAAAATAGTATGGAGGTTCCTCAAAAAATTAAAAATAGATCTACCCTACAACCCAGAAATAGTACTTCCAGGAATTTACCCACGGGATACAGGAGTGCTGATGTATAGGGCCACTTGTACCCCAATATTTATAGCAGCACTTTCAACAATAGCCAAATTATGGAAAGAGCCTAAATGTCCATAAACTGACAAATGGATAAAGAAGATGTGGTTTATATACACAATGGAATACTACTTGGCAATGAGAAAGAATGAAATCTGGCCATTTGTAGCAACGTGGATGGAACTGGAGGGTATTATGCTAAGTGAAATAAGTCAGGCAGAGAAAGATACCATATGTTTTCACTCATATGTTGATCCTGAGAAACTTAACAGAAGACTATGGGGGAGGGGAAGGGGAAAAATAAAAAGTTACAGAGAGGGAAGGAGGCAAACCATAAGAGACTCTTAAATACTGAGAACAAACTGAGGGTTGACGGGTGGAGGAGGGGGGGAGCGGGGAGAGGGGAAAGTGGGTGATGGGCATTGAGGAGGGCACCTGTTGGGATGAGCACTGGCTGTTGTATGGAAACCAATTTGACAATAAATTATATATATATATATATATATATGTATATATATATATATATACATGTATATTATATATATGCAAATATATATAATATATGTATATATATATATGAAAACAATTGTATAATAGAAAAAAAAGAAAAAATTGTGTCTTTGCAAAGGTTAATAAACTTCTGATAAGAATTATGAGAAAATGCACAAATTGCCAACATCAGAAACACAAAGGATTTATCTCTAGATTCTATATCATTTAAAGTATTATTTGAATACATTTAAAAATTTTTAAGAAATGTTAATAGTCCCTAGAAAATTACAACATACAAAAATACCTAAAGAGAAATTAAAAATCTAAATAATACTGTGTCTGTTAAATTACTTAAATTTGTATTTTAGACAACCTTCCCACATAGAAACTCCAGAGTCAGATACTTTTACCAGAAAATTTTATAAATATTTAAGGAAGAAATAAGTCCAATTTTAGACAAACTTGTTAAGAGAATAAGCAAAGACGGCTATTTCCTAACCAGTTTTCTGAGGCCAGCATAATTTTGATAATAAAACCCGCTAAGGACAATTAGAAGAAAGGAAAACTATAAGCCAATTTCTCTAAGCACAGGTTCAAAAATGTAGACAAAATATTACAAGCTCATATTCAGTGATCCAAATTCAGAAGATACATTATAGTCAAGTTGGCTTTATTCTGTGAATATAGGGTTTACCAGTCAGCATCTATCAATGAAATATATTAACAAAATAAGGAGAAAATGTGATCATTTTAAGAGATGATACAAAATCTTATAGCAAGCATATGCTTGTATATACCTAATGGTGAAATATTAAAAGATTTCTATTAAGACTGGGAACAGAAAAAGAAGTTAACATCCCCATTTCTATTGAACATTGAGGTAGAGGTCCTACATTCCAGTAAACCAAACAAGAAAGTAAAAGGTTGGAGAAAGAAATAAATAATCTTGTCTTTATTTAGACACTACACATTATTATTATTAAGTAAATTTATCATGACTTCCAGGTATAGATCAATTTATACAAATGAAGTGTTTTCAATTTTTCAGCAACAAATTGATAAAAAGTTGTTTAGCTTTAAAATCAAGTAAATTAGAATAAAGCTAACTAGAAATAAGCAGCCCTGAAACATGGAAAAAAATATTGAGAAGAATACCATAAATGGAGAAATACACCATACTTAATATATTAGACCATTCAAATTATTCTACAGATTTAATACAATCTTCATCAAAATCCCTTTAAATTGCATGTATTTGCATAGGTGTGTATGTGTGTATATTAAGAAACATTCTAAAATGTATACTGAAATGCAAAAGTTCAAGAATATATAACACAGTATAGATGAAGAACAAATTTGAAATCCTTTTACTACTAGATTTAAGGATATTATGAAGCTACAGTATACAATATAGAGTGATATTGGCACAACAATATACAAACAAACTAATGTAACAGCACAGAGAAATCAAAAAAGACATCCATGCATATGTATATGGACACTTAAGACAAAGGCAAAGTAGTGGGAAAATGAGTCTTTTTCAATTAGTGTTATTGGATTAACTGCATATTTATACAGAGAAATTAATTTTTTTAATATGTATTTATTTATTTATTTTGAGAGAGACTGTGTGTGAGAGAGAGAGAGGGGAGAAGGGCAGAAGGATAGAGAGAATCTTAAGCAGACTCCATGCTCAGCAAAGAGCCTGACACAGGACTCAATTTCATGACATGGAGATCATGACCTGAGCCAAAATCAAGAGTCGGATGCTTAATAGAGTGAGCCACCCAGGAATCCCAGAAGAAAACAAATTTTGACTACTATTCCACACTATTTAACAAATTAATGCCAGATAGATTTTATAACTAAATATGAACTGTAAAGTACTTTTAAAAGAAAACATTTATTTGTGATCTTGAAGTAGATTAAAATGTCTTAAAGGAGATGCAACAATCACTAACCAAAGAGAGAAAACCTAGAACCATTTAGGCTACATTAAAATTATAAACTCCTGCTCATTAGAAGACACAGATCATGAATACTAAAGCCACAGAATGAGAAAAGATGCATACACTACATGTAACTGACAAAGGACTTTATATGAGATGTAGGAGGGATTCCTGCCAGTCTATAAGAAAAACACAGGTCACTTTCAAAAAAGAGGATATCCAAATGATCAAAATATTAAAATGTTCAACCTCATTAATCATCAAGGAAATATATAAAAGTACAGATTGATATAACCACTTCAGGAAACAATCTGAATTTATACATACCAAATGTATAATTTATGGCCCAGCAAGTCCACTCATAGGTATGTACCATAGAGAAATACAAAAAGTCAGTATAGAAATGAGCAAAAAATTATATCCATGGAAAACTCAGAAGGAAAACAATACAAATGCCCATCGATAATAGAGTAGCAATAGTTGCATTATATTTATACAACAAAATACCATATGGCAGTGGGAAATCATGAAACCATTACTTCACAAAACAACTTGGAAGAATATCAGAAACATAATATTGTGTGAAGGAAGCCAGATGCAAAAGGACCCATACAATATGGTTCCATTTATATAAAGTGTAAAATTTATCACTATGTAACAAATAGCTCCAAAATTTAACAGCTGATAACAACAAATACTTATTATCTCACATAGTTTCTAAGGGCTGGGAATCTGGGAACAGTTTAGTTGGGTCACTGGTGGCTCAGGATCTCTCATGAGGTTGCAATCATCTAAAGGCTTGACTGAGACTGGAAAGAAAATATGCTTCCAAGATGGCTCACTCATGGCAGTTGACTAGAGATTTCAACTCATTGCCTATTGGCAAGGGACCTCATTTCCTTGCTACATGGACCTATCCCCTGGGACTACTATAGTGTCTTCACAAATGGTGACTTCAAGTTGAAGCCAGTGCTCATTTACCATTCTGAAAATTCCAGGGCCCTTAAGAATTATGCTACATCTCTCTGCCTATGCTGTATAAATGGAACACCACCTGGATGACAGCATATCTGCTTATAACTTGGTTTACCAATATTTTAAGCCCACTGTTGAAATCTATTGCTGAGAAAAAAAAAAAAAAAAAAAGAAAAAAAACAACTCTTTTCAAACTATTACTGCTCACTGACAATGCACATGGTCACCTAAGAGTTCTGGTGGAGAGGTACAATGATATTAATGTTTTGTTTTGTTTCATGCCTGTTAATGCAACATCCATTCAGCAGCCCATGGATCAAGGAGTCATTTCAACTTTCAAGTTGTATTTAAAAAATACATTTCATAAGGTTTCTGCTGCCACCATAGATACTGATGGATCTGGGCAATGTAAATTAAAAAGCTTCTGGAAAAAAAAATCATTCTAGATGGCATTAAGAAAATTTGTGATTCATGGGAGGATGTAAAAACAATCAAAATGAACAGGAGTTTAGAAGAAATTGATTCCAACCCTTATGGAGGACTTTGAGGGATTCAAGAATTCAGTGGAGGAAGTATCTGCAGATGTGGTGGAAACAAGAGAACTAGAATTGGAAGTGGAGCCTGAAGATGTGACTGAATTGTTGCAATCTCATGATAAACCTTGAAAGGATGAGGAATTGTTTCTATGGATAAGCAAAGAAAGGGGTTTCTCAAGATGGAAATTACTCCTGGTGAAGATGCCGTGTAGACTACTGTAATGACAACAAAAATTTTGCAATATTACATAACCTTACTGGATACAGCAGTGGCACGGCTTAAGAGGATTGACTCCAATTCTGAAAGAAGTTCTACTGTGGGTAAAATTCTATCAAACAGCATCACATACAACAGAGAAATTGTTCATGAAAGGAACACTCAATCAATGTGGCAAGCTTACTTTTGTCTTATTTTTAAAGGTTGCCACAGGGGCGCCTGGGTGGCTCAGTCAGCTAAGCGGCCGACTTCGGCTCAGGTCATGATCTTGCGGTCCATGAGTTCAAGCCCTGCGTCGGGCTCTGTGCTGACAGCTCAGAGCCTGGAGCCTGTTTCTGATTCTGTGTCTCCCTCTCTCTGACCCTCCCCCGTTCATGCTCTCTCTCTGTCTCAAAAATAAATAAATAAACGTTAAAAAAAAAATTAAAGGTTGCCACAGCCACTCAAAACTTCAGCAATTACCATCCTGATGAATCAGCAGCTAAAACCTCCACTAGCAAAAAAATTAGGCAGAACTCACTGAAAGCTCAGATGATGGTGACATTTTTTTAGCAATAAAGTATTTTTATTTTTTTATTTTTTATTTTTTTTTCAACGTTTATTTATTTTTGGGACAGAGAGAGACAGAGCATGAACGGGGGAGGGGCAGAGTGAGAGGGAGACAGAGAATCGGAAACAGGCTCCAGGCTCTGAGCCATCAGCCCAGAGCCTGACGCGGGGCTCGAACTCACAGACCGTGAGATCGTGACCTGGCTGAAGTTGGACGCTTAACCGACTGCGCCACCCAGGCGCCCCACAATAAAGTATTTTTAAATTTAGGTATGTACATTGTTTTTTTGTTGTTGCTGTTTTTTGTTTTTGTTTTTGTTTTTTTAGACATGATGGTATTGAACACTTAAAAGACTATAGTATAGGTTGGCTCAGTTGGTTGGGCATTGGACTCTTGATTTCATCTTAGATCATAATCCTAGGGTCATGGGACTGAGCCCCATGTCAGGCTCCATGCTGAGTGTGGAACCTGCTTAAGATTCTTTCTCTCTCTCCCTCTGTCCTTCTCCCCTGCTCACATGCACTATCTAAAAAGAAAAAAAGACTACAGTAGAGTATAAACATAATTTTTAAAAAACTTTAATTCCAGCATAATTAACATACAGTGTTATATTAGTTTCAGGTATTCAATATACTGATTCAACAACTCTTTATATTATTCAGTAATCATCGCAGTAAGTGTATTCTTAATCCCCTTCACCTATTTCACCCATTCCCTCCATCTACTTTCCCTCTGGTAACCATCAGTTTGTTCTCTATAGTTAAGAGTCTATTTTTTTGGTTTTTCTTTTTCTTTGTTCATTTTGTTTCTTAAATTCCACATATGACTGAAATACTATAATTTGTTTTTCTATGACTGACTTACTTCACTTAGCCTTATACCCTCTAGATCCATCCATGTTGTTGTAAATAGCAAGATTTCATTCTTTTTCATGGCTGAGTAACATTCCATTGCATATAAACATACCCACATCTCCTTTATCCATTCATTCATCTACTGATGAACACTTGGTTTGCTTCCATAATTTGACTATTCTAAATAATGCTGTAATAAACATCAGAGTGTATCCATTGTTTGAATTAGTGTTTTTGCATTCTATGGGTAAATAGTCAGTAATGGAATTACTGGATCATATGGTAATTCTATTTTTAATTTTTTGAGAAACCTCCATACTGTTTTCCACAGTAGCTGCACCAGTTTGCATTCCCACCAACAGTACATAAGGATTCCCTTTCTTCCACATCTTCGTCAAAACTTGCTGTTTCTTGTGTTTTGATTTTAGCCATTCTGACAAGTGTGAGGTGCTATCTCATTGTGGTTTTGATTTGCACTTCCCTGCTGATGAGTGATGTTGAGCATCTTTTCATGTGTTTTTTGGCAAGCTGTAGTTCTTTGGAGAAAGGTCTGTTCATGTCTTCTGCCCATTTTTAATCGGATTATTTGTTTTTTTGGTGTTGAGTTGCAGAAGTTCTTTACATATTTTGGATACTAACCCCTTATTGGATATGCCATTTGCAAATATCTTCTCCTATACAGTAGGTTGTTTTGTAGTTTTGTTGACTGTTTCTTTTGCTGTGGACAAGATTTTTATTTATTTTTTAATGTTTATTTATTTTTGAGAGAGAGAGAACATGTACATACTAGGTGAGTGGGGGAGGGGCAGAGAGAGTGAGAGAGTGAGAGTGAGAGAGAGAGAGAGAGAGAGAGAGAGAGGAGTGAATGAACCCAAGAAGGTTCTGTGCTGACAGTGGTTCAATGCACTGCTTGAATTCATGAACCATGAGATCATGACCTGAGCCAAAATCAGGAGTCAGATGCTTAACTGATTGAGCCACCAGGTGACCCAAGAAGCTTTTTATTCTGATGTAGTCTCAACAATTTATTTTTGCCTTTGTTTCTGTTGTATCAGGAGACATACATGGCTGATGTCAGAGAAGTTACTACCTATGCTCTCTTCTAGGATTTTTTTGGTTTCATGTCTCATATTTAGATTTTTAATCCATTTTGAGTTTATTTTCAGGTACAGTGTAAGACAGTGGTCTAGTTTCATTCTTTTGCATGTAGCTCTCCAGGTTTCCCAGCACCATTTTTTATTTATTTATTTTATTTATTTTTTTTTCCAACGTTTATTTATTTTTGACACAGAGAGAGACAGAGCATGAACCGGGGAGGGGCAGAGAGAGAGGGAGACACAGAATCGGAAACAGGCTCCAGGCTCTGAGCCATCAGCCCAGAGCCTGACGCAGGGCTCGAACTCACGGACCGCGAGATCGTGACCTGGTTGAAGTCGGACGCTTAACCGACTGAGCCACCCAGGCGCCCCAAACCATTTTTTAAAAAGATTGAATTGTACATTCTTGCCTCCTTTGTGAAAGACTAATTGAATATATAATGGGGTAGTTCATTTCTGGGCTTTCTATCCTGTTCTATTGATATATTTGTCTACTGTTGTGCCAGTACCATTCTGTTTTGATTACTACAGCTTTCTAGTACGTCTTGAAATCTGGAATTGTGATACCTCCAGCTTTATTCTTCTTTTTCAAGATTTTTTTGGTGATTCAGGGTCTTTTGTGGTTCTATACAAATTTTAGGATTCTTTGTTCTAGTTCTGTGAAAAATACTGTTGATATTTTGATAGGAATTGCATTAAATCTGTAGAATGCTTTGAGTAGTATGGACATTTTAACAATATTTGTTCTCCCAATCCATGAGCATGGAATATCTTTCCATTTGTTTGTGTCATCTTCATTTCTTTCATCAATGTTCTACAGTTTTCAGATTACAGGTCTTTCACCTCCTTGGTTAAATTTACCCTAGATATTTTATTATTTTTGGTGCAACTGTAAATGGAATTGTTTTCTTAATTTCCCTTTTTGCTATTTCATTATTAGTGTATAGAAACACAACAGTATAAACATAATTTTTATATGCATGGAGAAACCAAAAGCTTCATCTGACTTACTTTATTTCAATATTTGCTTTATTGTGGTGGTCTGGAAGTGAACCTGCAACATCCCTGAAGTATGCTTGTACAGTGAAACTACCTGGAAACCACGCCCCCCACACACACATACCAACATTATAAACTGATGGTTCACAAACAATTCACCATAAGATTTCTTCATACAGCAAACTCCACTCATCACTCTAAAACATGGTTTTATTTATGAAAATATAATTTGACCACAACTTCTCCAGAATATGGTAATTACACAAAGTTAGAGATACCTGCCCAACCAACCAATCTCATCTAGAAGAAGTATTGGCTTGTGTCCAGAATACCATTAAGTATTCAAATCTGTTACAGACTACTTAATTTTGTTTACCACAAGCTTCAGTCATGAAGCCAAGTTATAGGGGGAAACATGCTATTTTTTAAGAAGACTGACTGCTATGTTAAAATCTTTTGAGAAAAATATTAGCATGTTATGTGTGGCTTGGCAAAACAACTCTTTGGAGATATTTTATGTAATACTCAAGTCAAAATCATTTTAGGTGATTCCCCTAAGGAAGCAGCAAAAACACATTGCTAAAAAACAGAAAGGTTAGGAGTGCAGCTTTCAAAGATTGGCTGCTGCTAATTTGTGTTTATTGGCTTTCTCCTACCGTGTTACTATCTTCTTGGTTTCTACAGTAAGAGTTATGTTTTACTCTTTAGCCCCTTTAAGTAGTGCACATGCACACACACACACACACACACACACACACACACACACACACTAGAGAAAAGAGAGAGGGAAAAATCAAGATACAGTAAGTAGAAAGGGACTGAAACAGAAAAGGAGATAGAGAGATGGAAAGAATGACAGAGTGAAACAATGAGAAAGAGTGAGAATATATAACTAATTGTGTAAAGATGGGACCATAGCTCATATACATATATAGAGTCTATGTGTTAATTTTCTATTGCTGTGATAAGAAACTATCACAAACTTAGTGGCTTAAAACAAATATATATAATAAAACATATATATATATAATAAAACAAATGCATATATATATATATATATATATATATATATATATATACATACACACACATATACATATATAATTTTATGGTTCTGTAGGTGAGAAGTCTGACATGACCTCACCAGGCTAAAATCAGGGTTACAATCCTTTCTGGAGGCTGTCGGGGGAGAGTATGTTTCCTTGCTTGTTGGCAGAAATCTGTCTGGAGGTTTTGGGTCTGAGATTCCCATTTACTTCCTGGCTGTCAACTGAGAGCTGTTTCTTAGAGGCCACTTGTATTCCTTGGCTTGTAGCCCCTTTCATATTCTGAGGTAGCAATGGCAAGTTGATTACTTCTCATGTCTCATCTCTCTCTGACTCTGCCCCCCTCTCCTCTTCTGTTTTAAAAGGCCCATCAGATTACATTCATCCACCCAAATAATCCAGGATAATCTTTTTGGGGGTCAGCTGATTAGCAAATTTAATTCCATCTGCAAAATCCCTGTTGCCATGCAATGTTAACATATCCCCATACTTAGGATATTAGGGCACTGACATCTATGGGTTGCCATTACTCTGCCTAACAGATTTTAATAGAATAAAATATTTACATACAATCTACTTAAGTTATCTATGTATTTATTATGTATTGATTTTTCATTCATCTAAACTGGCTCAGTTACACAGCATCTAATGACAACAATTTAATGTAAAGCATATGATTTCACAATGGTATCAAGAATAAAATCATCAATGGATTTAGGCTAGTTTGACCATTAAAAGAAGTAATGAAAATGAAAATCATAAGCCACAGTATAAAGTAAGAATCTATGAGTTCATATGAAAATGAAGAATAAACAAATAAATGGAGGGGAAGAAAAAGCCTTTCCTTAGAATAGAATACCAAGTAACAAGGGTGGAATATATGAAAGATATAGTGATTCAGCATGTAGCAATTAACTTAGTAATAGTAATCTCATGAAAATATCATCACTGGGTGCTAAATCTATTGGGTGATGAACAACAAAGGATATTTATATGGTCTCAAGTATTTCCCCTCAAGACATTTAACTACAGAGGGGAAAGAATACCTTCAGTATGGAGAAAGTTGGCAGTCATGACCTTAAACAAATGATCAAAGTTATCACCAATATTTGGAAAAATATGCACATTGGCTTCCTAACATTATACACTGAGAAGGACACAGTATCCCATCTGTGGCATTTTTTTTCCACAAATCATAACATAAATTTAACTTTAGAGAAGCATTAGACAAATCCAAATTCACAGACAAAAGCAATGGTTCACACTCCTCAAAAATGCCAACATGATAAAAGAAAGATAGCAGAATTGTTCCAAATTAAAATAAAAGAAAGACACAGGGCCAATTATTGCAACAAGTTAGCCAAGATGGGATCCTGGATAAGGAAAACTCTTTCATTTTGCAATTTTAAAAAATCATTAAAAAAACACTGGCAAAACCTTAATACAGTCTGTATATTAGAGATTACCATTATATTAATGATCATTTCTTTAGTTTCCTAACTGCAGTGTGGTTGTGTAAAAGAATATCCTAGTTTTAGGAAATAAATATTTAGGACTAAATGGGTATCATGTATTACTCTCAAATTATTCAGAAAACATTAATATGCATGTACATAGGTAAATAAAATGGTAAGACAAATGTGATAAAATACTAAAATTGGGGGAATGAGATTGAGGGGATATAGGATTTTTTTTCAGTCTTCAAGTTTTACATAAGACTAAAACTATTTCAAAATTAAAAGTAAAAAATAAATCATTAAAGAAGGTGATTGTTATTTTCACCCTACAGAATTACAATTTGAAATAAGTATCATTTGAAACAAGTACCAGTATAGCATGTGATATATTCTGAATTAAATATACATTATCTTTTTTTTATGTTTATTTACTTAATTTTTTTTAAATTTTTTTTCAACGTTTATTTATTTTGGGGACAGAGAGAGACAGAGCATGAACCGGGGAGGGGCAGAGAGAGAGGGAGACACAGAATCAGAAACAGGCTCCAGGCTCTGAGCCATCAGCCCAGAGCCTGACGCGGGGCTCGAACTCACCGACCGCGAGATCGTGACCTGGCTGAAGTCGGACGCTTAACCAACTGCGCCACCCAGGTGCCCCTATTTACTTAATTTGAGAGAGGTAGAGACTACAATTGGGGGTTGGTGGGAGGGTGGGGGGAGAGAGAGGGAGACAGAGAAGCCCAAGCAGGCTCTGTGCTGACAGTGTCGGGCTCAAACTCCCAAACCATGAGATCATGACCTAGGCCAAAACCAAGAGTCAGATGCTTAACTGACCGAGCCACCCAGGTGCCCCAAAATAGATCATCTTTTAATTTAACAACAGGAACCTTGGTATCAATGAACACTGATTGGGGAATATTTTTTATCAGGAAACTTACTAGTGCAGCAGCTAGTTTGTTATAATTTGTAAAACATAAATTTAATGGCAGGTGTTTAGGAATGTCTACAGTAGAATGGGCACTGGAGATTTATTAAATCACTCTGTATGTCTATCAAAAAAATAGATAATACCGAGTATTGGTGAGGATACGAAGCAACCAGAATTCATGCACTTCTGGTTCAAGAATGTAAAATAGTAACAATCACTTTGGAAAAATGTTTGGCAGCTTCTAATAAAGCTAAACATACACTTACTCTGTGACCAAGGTATTGCACTCCTAGACAATGACCCTAGAGAAATGAGTACATATATTCCACAAACTGACTTATACATACATGAATGTTCACAGCAGTACTATTCAGAAAAGCCCCAAACTGAAGAAAAAAAATGTCTAACAACAGGAAAATGGATCAACTAATTGTGATATATTCATGCAATGAAATACAACTCAGCAATAAATGATAAATGACAAATACAGCAATGGCATAGATTAATCTCACAAATATTATGCTGAACAGAAGAAGCCAGATAAAAAAGAGTATATAGTGTATTATTCCACTTGTATGAAGTTTAAGAAGAAAACAAAACTCATCACAATGATGATAAAAATTCAGAATACTGGTTGACTTTGGAGGGAAGGGGGGACACAGTGATGAGAAAGAGTGCAAAGGAACTTTCTGAGCTGATGGAAATGTCCCTTATGATCTGGGTCACAAGGATATATACGGGTCAAAATTCATCAAACTGTATGCTGAAGATGTATGCATTTTACTGAATGTAAATTAAGTGCCAATAAAATAGTGTTAACATGAATAAAAGCCTCTGGATGTCTAGCCATCTGATCTTTGCCCTTCAGACTCACTGGTTCTCCTCATGACACTTCGTAAACAAGTGCCTTCATTATGTGACACAATTGCCTAGTAAATCAAGGAAGTGCTACATTTACAAGAAGTTTCCATTGGAAAAGTTACTATTATCTCTTATTAAAGAAAAAGCATATAGACTAACTGAAAAGCTGGCTGCAATGTAATCAAATTATATCAATTCTTATTGGAACAAAGAGTTTGAAGAGCTCTGACTCCGCAAAGCTGGGAACAAAAATCCCCCAAATTGCTTTTAAACCTCATCCAGCCTGCATGGGAATGGGCTACATTAGTCTCCAGATCAAGTGCCTGACAAGGTAGTTTCTTGAGAAGGCAAGAAACACAGGCACTCCTCTCACTGAAATATTTGCCTAGAGATATTTCTGTTCCTGAGAATGAAATGCAAATTTGTTTCCAGTAGCCCGAGGTGGGATAGTGGTTTTTATGGTTTTGCTTCAAAACCTGATGAAAATTGGGAGTGAGTTCATCTCTTTTTATAAGGTTATTTGGTGAGGTTTCCAACATGATCTAATCTTGCCCTGGAAAATGAACTAAAAGGAGTTGACTGGTTATTAGGAATGAGTTCACTGGCCCCACTTTACAGCCATCCAAGTGGATGTCTCCATGGAAGTCTCGAGGCTGCTCCTGTCCCAGCTGGGTTCAGGGACCTCCCTGTGACTTCAGAGGGACTTCCCAGGGCAGAACAGGGAAGAATCATATCCAACTCCTTTCACATTTTAAGTGTGCTTGTCTTTCCATTACCTACTCCTATTTTCAGAGCTGTATAATTTAACTTCCCAAATTAAGACCAGGTTAAAAACCAATAACCTCTACTCACTCAGACATAATCTATTGTGCCTGAATTTAAAGCAACACCCACACATCTATTTTTCTCTATTGAAATAGCATAGCATAGGTGGACTGTTCTAATATTAAACTTTTCCAAAGCTCACTTGATTGGAGTGTAAAGCAATTAGAACAGTCTAATAAAAATAATCAGCTTCCACAGTTAAAGGAGAAAAAATGAAGGGATTCTTACAGGATAGTATTTTGCCTGTTGACTTATAATTTCACACTTGATAAGGTGAACTCAGATCTTTTGTGGATATTTTACACTAGCTTTTGTTAGTTAAATAAAAGACTTGTTTCAGTGCCTACCTGCTTTATGAAATTAAATAAATTAACTTGTAATAGTCCCAGACCTCCACAAAGTCAGAGGGCATTAGGATAAATAATATATACATACTTAAACAACAATGACAATAAAAACCTGAGAAGTGTTTACATAATTGTAATCAAAGTTGTAAAAAATGCTAAATAGAGAATGAAGGAACAATGAGTTTAGAGTATAGCAAACACTCTTGTGAGAGAAGGTCAATTTTGAGCTGACCTCTAACAGAGAAAAGGAACTTTTATTTTTGATTCTCAGGCCAGTTTTTCTTTTTTCTTTCCTTCTTTTTTTTTTAATATTTATCTTTATTTTTGAGACAGAGAAACACAGAGCATGAGCGGGGGAGGGGCAGAGAGAGAGGGAGACACAGAATCAGAAGCAGGCTCCAGACTCTGAGCTGTCAGCCCAGAGCCCGACGCGGGGCTCGAAACCACGGGCCCGTGAGATCATGACCTGAGCCGAAGTCGGACGCTCAACTGACTGAGCCACCCAGGCGCCCCTCAGCCCAGTTTTTCTGAGAAGAATATCCTTTATTTAATTATGTTTTGGATCTTAATCTTTCTTTTTTTTTTTTAAGTTTATTTTGAGAGAGAGAGACAGAGAGGGAGGGAGGGAGAGAGGGAGGGAGGGAGGAAGGGACAGACAGGGAGAGAGAAAATTCTAAGCAGGCTCCAATGCTTCAGTACAGAGCCCTACAGAGCTGTGGGGCTCAAACTCACAAACTCTAAGATCATGAGCTGAGTCAAAATCAGGAGGTGGATGCTTAACTGACTGAGCCACTCAGACGTCCCTGACTAGAATATCTTTCAGTACCATGGTTCTCAGTGGGAGACGATTTGTCACCACCACCACCCATTCCAAGGACACTGACAATGACTGAATATATTTCTGGTGGTAAAAACTAGCAGATGGATGTGCTACTGGCATCCAATGGGTCAGGGATGAATCTAAACATGCTACGTTGCCCAGGACAGCCTTTCTCATCCCCATGCCTCCCCTCAATAAAGAATTATTGGTCCAAATTATCAATAGTTTAAAAATACTGTTTAGGATTATTCAGAACATCCACAATCATAATAAAGCTATAGTGGCCTTTATATCTAAGTCACACACGGACCTCAAGAAGAGAAGACCAAAATAGTATTTAAGACTTTTCAAGACCAGATTCAAAATCATTTTTAAAAGGAGGCATAAATCTCAAAAACTGCACTAAAGTCATCTTCCCCCCCGCCCCTGGCATTATGGAGATATAGTTGACATATAACATTGTGTTAGTTTAAGGTATACGACATAATGTGATATATGTATCTATTGTGAAAGGATTACCACAATAAGGTTAGATGACATGTATCATCTCACAGTTATTTCATCTTTTTTTCAGAGAGAGGGAGGGTACAAGTGAGTGAGGGGCAGAGAGAGAGAGAGAGAGAAAGAATCCCAGGAGGGGCAGAGGGAGAGAGAGAGAGAGAGAGAGAGAGAGAGAAGCAGGGCTCACCCTAAGTGGGGCTCATGTTTTACCCCAAAATGGGGCTCTTGTTTTACCCAATGTGGGGCACAAGCTCACCCAAAGGGCTGCTTGAGCTCACTCTAAGCAGGGCTTGAGCTCACCGGATGTGGGACTCAACTCACAAACCATGAGATCATGACCTGAGCTGAAGTCAGATGCTTTACGACTAAGCCACCCAGGCTCCCACACAGTTACCTTTTTTATTGTATGTATATAGTAAGAAGTTTTAAGATCTATTGTCTCAGCAACTCTCAAGTATATAATACAGTATTATTAACTACAGTCACCATGCTGTACAGATCTCCAGAATTTAATCATCTTATAACTAAACGTTTGTACACTTTGACCTTCACCCATTTCTCCCACACCCCTGTCCCTGGCAATGACCAACCTCCTATGTGTTTCCACGAGTTTGGTATTTTTTTCAGATTCCACATATGAGTGAGATCATAGAGCATCTGTCTTTCTCGGACTTATTTCATTTAGCATAATGCTTGAAAGTTCACCCATGTTGTAGCAAATGGCAGGATTTCCTTCTTCTTTTTTTAAAATTTTTTTTTTCATCGTTTATTTATTTTTGGGACAGAGAGAGACAGAGCATGAACGGGCGAGGGGCAGAGAGAGAGGGAGACACAGAATCGGAAACAGGCTCCAGGCTCTGAGCCATCAGCCCAGAGCCCGACGCGGGGCTCGAACTCCCGGACCGCGAGATCGTGACCTGGCTGAACTCGGACGCTTAACCGACTGCGCCACCCAGGCGCCCCAGGATTTCCTTCTTCTTTAGGCTGAAAGATACTTCATTTTAGATAGATAAATAACAAATTCTTTATCCATTCATTCATCATGGACATTTAGGTTATTTCCATGTCTTGGCCATTGTAAATAATGCTGCCACGAACATGGGAATATATCTTTAACATAGTATTATTCCTTAGGATATATACCCAGAAGGGGATTGCTGAATCATATAGTAATTCTATTTTTAATTTTTTGAGAAACCTCCATACTGTTTTTCATAGTGGCTGCACCAGTTTGCATTCCCACTAACAGTGCACAAAGGTACCCTTTTCGCCATTTCCTCACCAGCATTTGTTATCACTTGCCTTTTTAATACTAGACATTGTATGTAACAGGTATAAAGTGGTATTTTACTGTGGCTTTGATCTCCGTTTCCCAGATGATTAGTAATGTTGAATATCTTTTCATGTACCTGTTGACTTGTGTGTCTTCTTTGGAAAAATGTCTATTCAGGCCCTTTGCCCATTTTTAAATTGGATTATTTGAATTTTATTTTTGTTTTGTTTTTGCTACTGAGTTGTATGACTTCTTCATGTATATTAGACATTAACCCCTTATCAGATACATGATTTCCAAATATATTCTCCCAATCTGTAGGCTGCCTTTTCATTATGTTGATTATTTCTTTTCCTGTACAGCTTTTTAGTTTGACATACTAAACTTGCTGATTTTTGCTTTTGTTGTTTGTGCATTTGGTATCATAGTAATAAGTCATTTCCAAGATGAACGTCAAGGAGTTTCTTCCCACGTTTTTTTCTAGGAGTTTTATGGTATATCAGGTCTTATGTTTAAGTCTTTGATCTGTTTAGAGTTAAGTTTATAAGTGGTGTAAAACAGGGGTCCAATTTTATTGTTCTGCATGTGTTTATCCAGTTTTCCCAGTACCATCTGTAGAAGAAATTATCTTTCCCTCTTGGTGTTTTTGGCTCCCTTGTTAAATGTTAGTTGACCATATATGTGGGGGTTTAATTCTGGGTTCTCCATTCTGTTCCACTGATTTATTTTTATGCCAATGCCATACTATCTTGCCCATCAACAGATGAATGGACAAATAAGATGTAGTATATATCTTCTACCACTATATTTATATACTATATATTATTGGAATATTATTCTGCCATGAGAAAGAAGGGCATCTGGTCATTTGCAACAACATGGATGGACCTTGAGGACATTATGCTAAGTGAGATAAGCCAGGCAGATAAAGACAAATACCATATTGTATCACTCATATGCAGAATCTAAAAGCCAAACTCATAGAAATAAAGAGTAAAATGGTGGTTATCAGGGGATGAGGTCTGGGGGAATAGCATACATGCTGTTTAAGGGTATAAACTTACAATGAGTAGTAAATAAGCCTTGGGAGTCTAATGCAAAATATAGTAAATATAGACAATATTGTATTATCATCATAAAGCTTACTAAGATACCAGAACTTTACTATTCCAACCACGAAAAAGAAATGATAATTATGTAACATGATAGAGGTGCTAATTATCACTTCAATGGCAATCATATCACAACATATAAATGTATCAAATTAACATGTTGTATACCTTAAATCTGCATGACATATGTCAAATATATTTCCATTAAAATATTAAAAAAATGTGTAATTAAAAACAATAATAAGTAAATTTAAATAGTCAATAGTTTATTCAAAAATATTTGTTAAGAGCTATTATAGACTGAACGTTTTTATCCCTCCAAAATTGATATATTGGAGCATTAACCCCTAACATGATGAAATTTAGTGATGGGGCCCCTGAGAGGTGAAAAGGGTTAGATAAGATCAGGTGGGGCCCTGGTCTCATGAGATTGGTACTGTTATTAAAAAGACACCAGAGAGCTTATCTTTCTGCACCAGCACAGAGAGGAGGTCAGATGTGCACACAGGGATACGGCACCTGCCTACAAGCCAAGAGAAGAGGACTCAGAATGAAACCTACCTTGCTGGCCCCTTAATCTTGGGACTTCCCATCCTCCAGAACTGAGAAATGAATTTCTGTTAAGACACCCAGTCTATCATATTTTGCTATGGCAGCGTAAGCTGACTAATACAAGAACCTACTATTTTCTAGGCATTGCAATAGATAGTGAGGCACTAATAAACAAGTAATATACACAAGTCCTTACTGTCACAGAATGTGTATAGAATGTTGCTTGAAGTCATGAATGTGGATGAGATCACCTACAAAGAAATTTTCTATAAGGAAGCAAAGCAGGCAAATAGATCAGAGGAGAAAAAGGAGGGAGGAGAGGAGAGCAGTGAAGTAGAAAGGGAAGACAGATGAAGAGAAAAGAAGGCCTCACTAAGACTCCAAAGTTTAAAGTTCAAGCACATAAACAAGAACCAGAAAAGGCTTGGTCCATGGCTAGGACTATGATGTCAGGGGATGTTAACTAGAAAAAAGGTGAGAATGGACAATTAGAGCAACTGCTAATGTGAGATAAAGTAACTGGAAGGCAGAAAGTGTTCTTTGCTTGGGCCATTGGAGGTTCTCATTAGTCTTGACAAAAGCAATTCCAGTGGAGCTTGAGAATGGGCCTCAGATCAAAGTGAATTTAGGAATAAAAGGCCAGGGAAGAAGTGGAGACAGAGTGGCCACATTTCCTTTTTGAGAAATATTGATGGGAAAGAAAACAGGAAATGGGGGGCAGTGTAATGTGAGATGGAAGAGCTACAAAGGAAAGTGATTGGAGGGAGATATTTAACATCTTATTTATTTGTAAGATGTAATCATGTTTGTATGCAAAAGGGAAAAATCTAACAAAGGGGGAACTTGGCAACGCATAAATGAGAGGAAATAATTTAAAGGATGAAGTCTGTAAGTAAACAAAATCAGAAAGGTAACACATACCTTTGATAGGAGCTAGAGAATTTAAAAATATATAGATATTAATAAAAAGGAAGATCATGGAGACAGATGTAAGCAAGGCTGTAGGTTTGGTAGACAGAGTAAGAGGGGGTTTCCAACTAGTGGCTTTTATTTTCCCAACAAAGTATAGCAATTTAACATCTATTTTCATGCTTTCCTACTCCCAACTTGCTTGAATATAAACCATTTAGTCATTCATCAGCAACCACAGTATCATAATTTAGTATTGTTATAGCTTCAAAGAGAAAGAATAAGTTAATATTTAACTTTCCAATATCCAAAAGTTGCTCCTGAAGCCCGTATGAGAAAAAAAAAATTATACATTTGAAACTCAAAGCTTGTATTTTGAAGATACAGATTAAAAAAAAAAAAAAAGGAGCAGGAGGAGGGGGGTAAGATGGCTGAGAATGAAAAAGGAAAGTTCTGAAGGAAGCAAGATGAAGACTTTATACTATAATCGTGGCACACTGGAAAGACAGCAGAGGAATGCTCCAGTTCACTCCCAGGATGAAACTAGATGACAGTGCCCTGGGCCACGAGGGACAAGAGAAAACAGGAAGAAGGAATGTCTTTGGGGTGGGTCACTAGACACTGGGACAGAGAACAAGACCCGGTGGGTAGAGGGAGGGAGGGGCATATAAATGTGAGCCTAGAATTTTACTGATACTGCAGAAGCTCAAAGTTCTGCCCAATGTGTGCCAATGTGTGAAGAGAAGCCTCTTCCCTAAGCGCTGGATTTGATGCGAGTTTGGAGATGTGTCTCAAAATGACTTCCCAGGAAAGCTTCAGAAGGCAATCAGAACATGCCATTCTAAAGTATGTCATTTTGGCATGAGAATTATTTTGAGGTGAAGGCAACTGAAAAACAGCAGAAAGAGGAAAGCTCTCTATCCTTCCACTTTCTGCCTAAAGGCAGGGCACAGATTCCCCTTTCTAGAAGTATCTCTCTTCCCCCATACCAGGAAGAGGAGGTCAATTCCTATGGAGTTAGAGACAGCACCAATTTGAATCTCATTAGCAAACCTTACTGAAATAACCCTTATCTTCCATTAATTTCCCTCATATATTTATTTCATCACAAGTTACCACTCCTAGAAGCCCAACCCTTTTTCTTTTGTACTGTCGCTTCTCCACAGATTTGTCACTCTTCTTTCAAATGGTATATAAGCTCTTGAGTTTAACTGCTTCTTTAGGTTTTTCATTTTCTTTTCTGCGAGAATCCCATCCATATGTAAAATTAAGATATTAACTTCAAATACAATTTGTATGCTTTTTCCCTTGTTGGTCTGTCTTTTGTCAGTTTAATTTACACAGCCCTAGGTATTGAACCTAAAAGGAAAAAGGATAAAATTTTTTCCCTACCTTGCACTTGAAATTCATGTGTTTATCAAAGAAAAGCAGAAAGAAGGCCAGATGTGAAGCATGCCTGGTAAGTCTCTTAAAAGAAGGTGGATAAAAAGTAGTCAGAGAAATACTGGGAGGACTTTGGGGACACTCAGTCATTCAGGCTACTGAGGGAGTGGGAGAATTATGAAGGTGAATAATCAACCATCCAATTGAGGCAAAGAGGAAAAGGCCCCAATAGCCTAAGTAGCAACTGACTTAGATGTTGCATGTTGAAAAATGCAAATGTCTTAATGAGAGCCCCACACTTTTTCCAGATGCGTGGGCATTTGTTAGCTAAAATCTTTAACTAGAACTTGATCATATGATAAGAGCAATTCAGCAGGGCACAGCACATTTCCACTCCTCACCTGGAAAAGTAAATGAACTTCTGGCTAAAAGTTGTCAAGGAAGAAATAGACGGTAAAATCCTTCAAAGAGTTAGAATTGAACTCTTGAATTTCTTCATATGTACATCCTTGTAGAAGATTTATTTCATAACCCAATGAAAACAAGGTAATTTTCTTTCTATTTCTGTTTACCTTTGGTGCACTTGGCATTTGACTAGACATTTCTGGATACTGAATCACAGCTTTTCAGGGATTTGATGTTAACCACTAAAGGGCTAAGAAATGGTAAGCTAATTACAACTATGCTCCTTAATTCTGGTATTATGCCACAGACAAAGAAGGTAAAAGGAAAAATAAAATCTAACTAAGTAATTGTCCAATGAATTATTTTTAAAGAAAAGACACAATGTATATATTCTGTATGCACAAACTTAAGTAACTTTTTAAACTTCAATTATTTTCTAACTTTATTTTGATAAGAAAGCTCTTTGAGATAGATGAAATATTTTCTAAATAAATATCTTCACCTTTTTCTTAAACTTTAGAGTAATTTTAGTTATCCTAAACTGTTGTTTATTAGAAAATTAACCTCCTTAATTGCTGATTTGAGCTCTAAGTTATGGAAGATGAAATTTTGAGAGAGCCAAAATTCTGTAGGGAAGGAAATTATAACACAGAGATCTTATTTGGTAAAGCATCTCAACTGCCTTTCCTTGAAAATAATCCCTCCCTTTCTGAATTATCTCTTCCATTTAGATGGACTTCTCACTTAAATATAGCTAAGACTATTCTATTTGTGCTTCTGGGTCAGTTGTCGAAAGTATCTGGTTTGGGAAATTTTGACTACATTCTTCTGGAAAGAAAGAAGCTGGGGGTCCAGAATGGAGAGAAAAGCATTGCTTGTTTATTTATTTGCAAATCTCCCTTGCTTGTTGAGTTATAAAGGGACAATCATTGCCAGCCTTACGGTCTGTCACTTCAGTTGTTTAGAGAGCCTTACATAGGTTCTCAGGACAAGACTTCCAACAACCTGAGACAAAAACCTTCCTCTCTTTCTAGATGAAGTTTGCAAGATGATCAAGAATATATTACATTTATCCCAAGAGCAAAACCACTACATTATTGCAGTCTGTGGTGATAAACCAGGTATCTAGCTACAAAGGTGTAGCCATGAATCTTTAATAAAAACAAAATATTAAAAATGGAATAACGAAAACAGAAAACAGGGCTTGTTCACTGAAATACAGTGATCTTTACAAAGCCACCCCTTCATCTAGTTTGGAACAAGAGTAACAAAGTGAAAGTAATTTGTTTAAAAAAATCACTATGAACCATATGGATGCTTTGCCAAAAAATAAAAAAAAAAAGTTTTCAGGATTATCACAGACTATGCTCTTAATATTAAGAATATTTACATTTACATTGACCTGAGTATGAGAGAATTGAGTTCCAACTGCCTTATGGTTCCTGCAACAATTCCAGAAAGATTTATTGAATACCTACTTGGGAAGAAACCCAATACCAGGTGTTATAACAAACATCAGAACATATTATGTTCTAATGTATTGTCAGGGGCTAATAACTAAAGCACATGAAATGCAACCACTTTTAGACTGCGATATGAGCGCAAATGTGAGAGGGATTCTTTTAGGTTTTGACTTCAGGAAGGGTGATCCCTGGGCAGACACAGGCACTAAAATCTTCCAAATAAAGAAAATGACCAGGGCCAAAGGGTGGAAAAGGCAAGGGAGAATTTACTGGGTGGCCAGAGAGAAGAGTTCCTAAGGAGAGTTATGGACATTGAGGCTGACAAGTCAGGAAAGGTCTAACGGAGGACTGAGTGCCTCACCAAGGAATTTAAGGCTTATTTTTAACTGCACTACTTCTCAGCACCTCTAACATGCTAATATGCATTGTGACTCCCTAAAAAAGAATATAGTATGCCATAATCTGAAATTTTTTACTCATGAAAATTTGTGTATGAGATGTAAAGAGACCCTTGCCCATTCATGACATACACTTAGAAAAACGCTATTTTGGGGAATTTGAAACTACTTCATAATGAATGTGATAGCATTAATATTTATTAACAGAATCAGAATAGCGTAAAAGGTATTTGGCTTTATACTTATTATGGATGATATAAAAATGACTAAATCCTAAATTGGAAGATAATTTAAAGTCCATCTGGTGCTCAGAGGTTTGAATGGTCTCATAATAAACAAACCAAAAGCCACATTATTTCATTGTCTAGCCTCTGGTGACAGGAACTCAACCAAAGGAACCCATTCATTTTCAGAGTTTATTGTTTTGAGCCCAAATCTGTTTTCCTGAACTTGCTAGGTCCTTCTTTAGGGGCAATCACTAAAAGCCCAAACCTTCTCCTCCCCTGGAGCCCTTTATGTAGTTTGAAACAATTACTTTATGTCCCCTCTGTTTCTCTTTTCCTGGTTCTTTCCATTGTTCATCACATGGCACAGCTCCTATGCCCTCACCAGCATAGCTATTCCTGCCTGGATACTCCAGGTTGTCTGACACGCATCCCTCCCAGTGTGGCCTGAGCTAAGATTTAAACTCCACATTCTGAACATTCTGCATCTATTACCACAGACAGAAGCCACTGAGGTTAACTTGAATTTAATATGAAGCTATGATCCATTAAATTACTTAAATAATTTTCTAAATAAACGTCTACTCACCCCAACTTCTTCCTATGTTGCCGACTTTCAGGACCTTGTTAAAGTGTATCTTTTATCACTTGCGTATCCTTCTTTTTCTGCAATAATCTTTTTTATCTCGAGTCTACCAGGTTGTCTTCAGCAGTCTTCACCTGAGACTGGATAAAATATCAGATAGGAAAGACTAACTCAAAACCTTGCAATGGGAATCAGATATTCCTGTTCAAGATGCAGTTAATCCAGGGATTACTCAAATGTTATTTATCTACCAAAAGGAATCACCTAGCCTACATGAATTGTAAGAAACTAAGGTTCACTCAAATCTACTTATACTACTTCTGCCCCATTGGGCCAAGAAAAGAAAGATAAAGGCTATAACATAGCTAGTCAAAGCTGTATCTGGTTGGCTCCTCACTCGATACCACTCAGCTTTCAATAGGACTCAGAATTTTGCCTTTTCCTCTCTGAAAATGGGCACACCACATCTATCTGTCGAATTCTAACTTTTCTCTTATTCTCCATGATTTGGCGAAATTACTGACAGTGTTTCTGCCATCCTGCCTCCATGTTCTCTTAATATCATGGGTCTCTTTTCACCTGTAGCAACCATATCTTTATTCTTACCCTGAATGACAATGTTTTCTTTGTGATGGAGCAGGAAATGTTAGTTGAGCATCATCTTTAAAACCAGTATTACTAGGGTGCCTGGCTGGCTCAGTCAGCAGAACATACGACTCTTGATCCTTAGGGTTGTAAATTCGAGCCCCAGACTGGGTGTAGAGATTACTTTAAAAATATAAAATCTTTTAAATGAGTAAGTAAGTAAGTAAGTAAGTAAGTAAATCTAATACTAATTACACCAAAGGAAAAGAAAGATGCATTCCCTTATCTGTCTTGCTCTGAAGCAGGGTTTCTCAATCTCAGTACATTTTGAATCAGGTCATTCTTTTTGGAGAGATGTCCTGTGCAAAGTAATATTTCTGGTCTTTACCTACTAGATACCAGTAGCTACACTCCTCCCCTAAGTAGTGACATTCAAAAATGTCTCCAAACATTCCCAAATGTCCTATAAGTCAGGGGGAATGGGAGTATCCTGGTTAAGAACTAGAGATCTGGGGGCACCTGGGTGGCTCAGTCGGTTGAGCTTCCAACTTCAGCTCAGGTCATGATCTCACACTTTGTGGGTTCAAGCCCCACGTCAGGCTCTGTGTTCACTGCTTGCTCAGAGCCTGGAGCCTGCTTCAGGTTCTGTGTCTCCTTCTCTCTCTGTCCCTCCCCTACTCACACTTTGTCTCACTCTGTTTCTCAAAAATAAATAAATGTATAATTTTTTTTTTAAAAAAGAACTACAAATCTGATCAAAAACAGTTTGAAAAGAATAACCTTTTTGTCTAAGGTTTTTATTTCTAATGTGTACTCTTTTTATTTGGTTCCATTAAAACTAATTCAGTCAATGAACAGCATAAAATTAAACTAGAAAAAATGCCTAGAATTCATAATTAAAAAAAAAAACTGTTTATGGCCTTAGAAGGTAAGTGTTACAAAATTCAGATAACAAAACTAAGGGCATCAATCATGCCTTAATCCATGAGGGCTACTATAACAAATACCATACAATAAACATTTATTTCTCACAGTTCTGGGGGCTATGAAACCCAAGATCAAGGTGTCAGTTGATTGGTTCTTAATGAGAACCTCTTTCTCCTCTGCAGACAGACACCCTCTTGCTGTTTCCTCTGATGGCAGAGAGACTATCTCTCCCATATCTCTTCTTACAAGGGCACTAATCCCATTCACGAGAGCTCTACCATAATGATGTAATCACCTCTCAGGGCCCCACCTCCAAATACCATTACATCAGGGATTAGGGCTTCTACATATGAATTCTGGAAGGGGATGCAAACATTTAGCCCATGGCAAATAGTAACTACAAGAATCATGACTATGAAAGGATTAAAATGTATTTTTCCTGATATATATTTAAGCTTCACATATGACTTTCAAAGGTTACATAAATCTGCAAAATGATTGGTTAAATTTCTCTATCCCTGTCACATTTATACTACCAGCCTTGGCCCTCTTCCTCCCTTTCAATCTCAAAGCCTTTTTGTCATTCTTTATTTCTCTTTCCAGTACCATTTAATAAAGGACAATGCATATCCATGGATACAAAATGTCCCAAGGACACCAACAAGAAAAAGAATACAAGAGAAATAGCAGCACAACCAATCCCTTTCCCTGGGGACAGTTTGCTGGAGTATCTATTGCCCCCTAGTGGTAAGATAACCTATTGCATTCTGCTTTTACTTTGGACTTCTACTTTGAGTGGCTAGGACTTATTTTCAAGGCTGTTTTATATCAACTCTGTCAAGAAGCCAGCAGGAGGATGTCATCTATTTTTTTCCCCAAGAAAAAGATCAGGCCAGAGTGAAGTGAGGCATTGCTTATTTTGGCAAATGGTTGCACTGATTTTCCACATTTCAAAAAGTGACATGTTTGACATGTTTTATCTTTGAATCAAGAATAAGGTTAAGGTCAAGTGTTGATCCAGTGTCTGTGTTCTCATTTTTTAATTACAAAATTAAAATTAAAAATGCACTGACAAGAACAGACAGTACATTTCACAGGTCTCGTTAGGTCAACTTTATTCTCTTTCTTTAAAAACATTCTAATAAATTAGAAAAAAGAATCAAGGGCCATTGTTCCAATTGTGGTAAAACTGAGCCTACCAAATATTAGATCAGTAAAAAATCCTTTATGAGCTAACAGCAAATTGACCCTTCTGCTATTGTGCTATCATGGATTCTGCTCATGAAACAGAATTTGACATCTGTATTGTGGTAGGTTAATGTGGGAGAAAAAAATATTTGCTTTGTAAAATTTTAATTTTTATGCTTCTAGTCATTTTAATATAAACTTGGCAAAGGAAAGGAAATTAAAAAATCAGAGAAAAGAACATAGCTAAATTAAATATATTGGTCTGGGTCAGTGAGAGTTTCAGTGCCTGCCAAAATTGATTTTTAGCAACATGCAGCATTTTCAGTGAGGAGAGGGTGGTGTTAGTTAATGGATTTAGCATCATTTTAAATTTTATTCCAGACAGCTCTGAGTCTTAGAGCAATATCTTGATTCCTTGTGTTTCAACACATTGATCTATAAAAGAAATGCATCAACTTTAAGTCTATTATGTCCAAGGCTGTGTGTTCGGCACTGGGAAATAATCTCAACAACCACCCCTCCCGTCAGAAATATAACAAAGGCACTCATAATAAATTAAGGCCTTCTTTTCAGGAAATAAGTTCTTCTTCAAAACAAATATATTCCATTGGGAGGTGGCCTAAGAGGTGAACTTTGCATTAACCTAAAAAATTTAATTCACTATAATTCTAGATTAGTAAAGAAGCACTTTGGCAACATGGAAAGAAAGACAGTGTACAAATCCAAATAATGAATATGATTATGAATCAGATCAGAACTATACAAACATGCCCCTTTCACAAAGGCAGAGTTTTGATGTATCAATCCCCAGATCCTTTTGCAAGAGGCTAATTTAATGAATACCAACACCAGAAGCCTCTGATTGCATGTGCATGAGACCTTGTTCTCCAAATCCCTTAAATAAATGTCACACCCTTGCACATGTGTTGGCTGGCTTCGAGGCACCAAGCTCTATTACATTTCAAGGTGCAATGATAGTGCCACCCTGCAAGGTGCACTGGAACTGCTATGAACCACTTGTCTCATCCTAGTTCAGGGGTTTAAAGGAAAATCAGGGAGCATTAAAGCAGATGTGACTCAATCCTCTGATATCTAGGGTCTAGGGGTGGAGCAACAATGCTCTGGAGAATTCCTTTCTTTAACTTTTATGGGTCTGGAAGTACTCTTTATAAGCACATTTCCCACTCCAAGGCAGAGGCAGTTCATATACTAACAGTGGTTCTATTCAGTCTTCTGTCTTCCATTCTATATCTTCTGGTGTATTTAAGTTGTAGGAGAAACAGCACCAAGAGATAGAGATTACAAAAGATGAGATCCAGGGGTGGAGTCTTAAAGAAAGCTCTAAGGAAATGAATACCTGGAGACTCTAAAGACCGTCTGCCTTTAAACAGCAACTTATGCAGTAATGGGGCTGTTGAGTTCAGGGGACTAATTTGACATCTGTATGGTTATCAAGCAAGAACTAAGTCCATTTTTGGTACCACTTTTTGCACAAACTGGTCCAAAATAAATAACCAGCACAGCTGTGGTGCAGAAAAACCTCCTGTGTAAATTATTTTCATGTGTGTGGCTTTTTAAAATGAATTTCCATCAATCTTTCCATGAGTTTTGGTCCACATTAGTCCTGACTATAACTGTATTTTTCCAAACACTTAACAGAGGTGACTATCTATCAGGGACCATCTCTATTATGTCTTTTTTTTTTTTTATCATTGTTGATGTTTTACTTTGTTTTAAGATTGGGCTTGAGGTTGGCCACATATTTACTCAATACTCTTAGTATGCTACAGAAGCTGATTTGGTTTGAGGCAATGCAAGTGATTAAGTTTGGGTAGCTTCCCACCTCTCCCACTCTATCTCCCTCTACCTCCCCTTCCGAACACTCAGAATTCTTGGCTTTACTATTTATAGTTGCAGGGCAGCTCTTGCTTCTCCCACCCACCACTGCTCCAATTTGAAACACATGCAGGGAAAGAGAGGAAGGGGAGTTTGTGGGAGGAGAGGTGGAAGAACCACACCCATTGTGAAGCCACCATCTCATCCTGTTTGCATGTGGTCAAACATCCAGAAAGAGAGTTTGCTACAGCTCATTTCAGTACATCCATGCTCACTGGTCCAAATATATGTTGGTTTCAGACTGTCTGACTCATTCTGATTTTGGCACAAATCAGTTTCTTGATCATGCTGGAGGAAAAACCAATAAAGAGAAATGCCTCAAGTCAGACCCTCTCATGCTTGACAAGAAAGAGAAGAGGAAGAATAAAACCTTCTTATCATTTTCTCAGGAGTTATCACATTCTAAAAGTCCTGCACCTGGCCCTATGAAAACTTAATTCCCAAAGGTGACACCTCATACCAAATACCACACACACACACACACACACACACACGAAAAGGGAAGAAGGTCAAGTGGTGCAGGCTTTAAAACCACTTAAACATTTTTCTGGAAGGTGAGAAGGTAAGGAATCTAAAAGAAAAAAAATCTGTAATACTATATTGGCAAACTCTCCACACTATAAACTCTATACATAGGCAATTGTTGGCTTGTGCCAATTTTGCTGAACTAAAAATGACTCGGATTAAATGCTGGATGTTTAGTGATGGAAAAGCCTATGTTCTTTCTACCTTTTAAAAGGAATCCTAATAGAGAAAAAAGGTTGCACATACTGCCTCTGTGTTGTGTACATTCAACAGTTGCTCTGACCTCCTTTATATCTTTTGTTTCCTTGAAACTTTAAGGTTTTATACCTGCATCTATCTATGACTTGTCCCTCACATAAACAAGTGGCTAGAGTCAACCATTTGTAAAAAATCAAATAACTGGTGATCATTACTGTCACTGACAGCGGGTAAAAACTGGGGAGGATGGCAATGTTTGGTGTCAAAAATGAGCAGCAGAACTTTGGAGTCAAGCAGACCTGGGTTTAAATTCTGACTCTTCCCATTTTTAGCTGTAAAAACTTGGGCCATTTTTTTAAAGAATCTTCCTAAGGCTATGTCTCCTTACCCTACAAAATAAGTATTGATAAGAGTGTGTGTGTGTGTGTGTGTGTGTGTGTGTGTGTGTGTGTGTGTGTACTTCACAGGAATGGTATAAAAGCTAAGTCTTATGCAGACTTACCCCCCAAAAACTAACATTTAGTTTTAAATTTGGGGAGAAAATCAATTGCAAAACTCTATACTGGTTGTGAACTGTTTTTCCAACCTTACTCTTTTAAATCAAGAAAATGGTTCTTGAATTCAATGTACTGCTTTAGCAAAGGTATAAATTTCCATAATGGGCTTCATTCTCAAAATCTGTTGTACAAAACAAAATCTAACAAATACTAATAATTACTGTATATAGCAGTCCACTTTTTAAAAGAAGACATAGTTACAAATGCAAACCAACTAATTAACCTCATCCAAGAATAAGAATAAGAAAAATAAAAATACCATGTGTATTTCTGTTTATTAGTATCTACAATTGAGACAAAGAGCCCTCCTCTGGGGTTTGGATGTGTTCCAACAGGAAGACCAGGCCAGTCCTCAAAAATGTCAAACCACAAGGGAATTTCCAAAGTTGATTGATAACAGCTGATTACACATCCTACCCATCCATGCCCTCCTCCCACCCACAGACAAAAAAAGGAAGAAAGGAAAAATAAGCACAAAATGCAAACTCTATCACTGGACACACCTTTTGTTGAGTCCACTGTGCTGTCTTCTCTTTCTCCAAGACCCATTTGCAATGTTAGGTTTCTTAATAATCCAAGCACTCCATAGATGCTAAGTCCAGGATCATGTAACGTTGAAAAGCTGGGAGATTGAAATATTTTGTCTTAGGAGAAAGAAGCAAACCGAATCCTAACCTTCAAGTTAGTTTTATTTGTCTTTGAAAAGCGTTTCTTGGGGCGCCTGGGTGGTGCAGTCGGTTAAGCGTCCGACTTCAGCCAGGTCACGATCTCGCGGTCCGTGGGTTCGAGCCCCGCGTCGGGCTCTGGGCTGATGGCTCAGAGCCTGGAGCCTGTTTCCGATTCTGTGTCTCCCTCTCTCTCTGCCCCTCCCCCGTTAATGCTGTGTCTCTCTCTGTCCCAAAAATAAATAAATGTTGAAAAAAAATTAAAAAAAAAAGAAGAAAAAAAAAGAAAAGCGTTTCTTGAAATTCTACTGTAACACTTGCTCATGATTTTTAAAGTATGGTCAATAACGTATCTTCCATAGTTTTACCTGATGAGCAAAGAAAATAAAGTCCTGGGGGAAAGTTAAATTCATAGGGTCCTAGCCATTTTCATCAGTATTCAAGATTATTAAGAAAGCTTGCTGTTTTAGACTCCTTTATAAAAGCCATGGTATTTTGGCCCTGAAGTTACAGGCTCAGCCTATGATAGATATTTGATCATATTCCCATATCTATTTCCATATTAGCAGTTTCTTTCAAAAGTAAATCAAGAGACATCTTATTGAAAGGGATGGATGGATCGCAGGATAGAAGTCAGGTATAGGCTTTGTTTTTGCTTGGTTGTTCCACATAATCAATGTGTCTTCCTTGCTTCACATATCAGCAGGTCACTGTCAGGATATACACTAATCTACATTAGGGTTCTTCAAAAGAATCCTGCAAGAACATTTGAAAATCCTTTCTTCCATAAAGGGATTTTCAGTGGAACACTTTGCCATCACATATTTACCACACATGTGCAGAGCTGATCTGACCCTACATATCTGAATATGCCCAATGGCTCACTGCCCTCCTATGTGTGTGCTATTAGTTTGGTGTGATGTCCTATAGCACCATTTGATAAAATAATGCTTTCCAATTGCTTTTTGAAATAGACCACCAGTGATCTTCTTATCAGACTGAGAAACATTAATATTGAAGACAAGTCCAACCTGAATTATTATGGAATAGTTTCCTTACTATTTACAAATTTAAAAGCAATACCTAATCAACTGTCTTCTACTTTTTTTATTAGGCATTTTATTCTATACATGTGTGCACTGTTTGACATTTTTAAAGTAACTATGTAATCATAATAATTAATATGTTATTTAAAGTATGTAAAATTGCGAATACTATCATATGATCTATGTAAGCACATATTGTATAATTAAAAATTTTTAAGTATCAGTGAGGGGTGTATATGTTGTATGTTGAAGATAATTTGGGAGAGGAAGGGTCTAATTCTTAGCTAGGTCACTTTGTGCTTATGTGATCTCTTGCAAATTATTTAAAGTGAGTGTATTTTCAGAAGACAAACTGGTGGTGGCCAGACAGGAGGTGGGGGAGCCAGTGAAATAGATAGATGGGATTAAGAGCACATTTACCTTTTTTTTTTTTTTTTAATGTTTATTTAGTTTTGAGAGAGCGTAGACAGAGAGGGGAAGAGGATCCAAAGTGGACTTTGCACTGACAGCAGCGAGCCCAATGTGGGGCTCAAACATGTGAACCATGAAATCATGACCTGAACCGAAGTTGGATGCTCAATTGCCTGAGCCACCCAGGTGCCCCAAGAGCACATTCGTCTTGATGAGCACTGAGAAATGTACAAGACTGTTGAATAATTATATTATACACCTGAAACTAATATAACATTGTATGTTAATTATACTTCTCAATAAATAAGTGAAAATGAAGTGTATTTTACTCTTTATTTGTAAAATGAGGATGGTAATGGGTAACCTCGTTATAAAGATTAGCAGAAGTCAAACACAATGCAGTTCTAGTTTTTGTTGTGCCATCAGTGGTAGACATTACTATTGCTTTTATAAACCCTAAGTGCTTATAGCTCTGACTTTCTAATAGCCATCTGTATGGGGATTAATTTTTAAACTTAATGTAAAACCTGCTAGTCCATCAATTCCAAGTCTACAGTATTAACTCTCATCAATCATTTGCCACCTTTCCTCTGCTTTGCGATTCTCCAAAGACTGCTAACAGCTAGTGAGTGATCCAGTCCATGGACATAATCAGCACCCTTGAGTATTATTTTTCTTTGACAGAAAAGCCTGTATTGTTGTCATCTGTTTTTCTGTCTGGTACATAAATAGGATAAAAGCTGCTCAATCTTGGAGAATTGTCTGAATACACTCTTATCCTTCAAATTACATTAAAAACCACAAATATGAAGAAAAATACCTATCAACTGGGTTCCAAATGGCTAGCTTATAATAATATTCATTAACTAAAACAAAGTTTAACATGTGTCTTAGATTCACCCAATCAAAGTTCTGGTTGATGTCCAGAGGGCCTAGTCAATATCTATTTTTCAACAGTATTCTCCTATATGGTCACACTCTAAGGTTTATATTCATGGCTAATATTAGACTTCAACATATAGTTCAAATAAGTTAATTTGTTCTCTGAAATATATCATTCCATGAAAAGTTTAGGATAAACAATTAATTAAATAGAATAACTTGGCACATGGCTTCATTTATCTGTTGACAGATAGGCAGTTGCATGTCAAAATGAACAAATAAGCTTCACCCAATAGACAAGAGATCATGCAACAACTTAATATTTAATTAGAAAAAACAAAATTAAGCTGTTGGGTCTGGAGCTTAGACCTGCATTAACTGGGAGGAGAGAAAAATTCCAGAAACTTCATGAGAAAAAAAATTAATTGGAATGGTATAACAGGACAAAGGTTATCCTTTTAAAAAAGTAATGTAAGATTGTTGACCCTACTAGAGCCCTTAGAGGAAAGACCCTTAGATAGGAACAAATGTAGTAACTGCATGAGTATATCAACAGACATTTTCAAAGGAGTCAAACTCTTTTAAAGGTGACAAATTACTTGTATGCTATTTTTATTTTGTATTTGCAGCATAATTATCATTTAAGCACTGCTATATCTATCTGTAGGGCAAGTTGATATTTTGCCTAATGCAACATTTCCTCTTTTTTAAAAGCTTCCTTACATATAGGAAGGAAATGCAAACAGTGCTATCAAAATCTACACTGAGACTTAGGAGGAAATTCTCATGGAAATGTGGCTACTCTTCAAGTAGTACAAAGAGAATCTGGCTCCCAGGATTGTACCCAGAATCTAAAGCAGACATTGACCCATATTTATGATTTGGAAGCTTTTTCGCTATTATGAATTTATGCTTATAATATATGCCTTCCACATTTTCTAATTACGTATATACATACACATTATATACATATACATTTTCTTCTATAATGCACTTATGAGTTTGTCTTGGTGCTTAAAATTTTTAAATAATACCCATTACTATTATTTTATATTTAAGCAAACTCTCAATTTCCCCATGTATTAGTTGTAAGTTAAAGCCTCAGATATAACATTCCTCAACTTATGGCAGATGACAATTAATAAAGATGAAAATTATTCCAATGCTAATCATTATTTATGTGGACAAACCCCAGTATATTGCATGGATCAACTGAGTCTTCTACATAGCAAAGTAGTATTTTCCAGAAACCACTCCAAACTCCAGTGTGCATTAAGTGTTGCCCATACAAAGCTGAAAAGTTGTTGTGTTCCTAACAGAGTGGAATTTAGGAACTCAGAAGAACCAAGTGGGTGGCCAATGTCTCTTCTGATTCTAAAATAATTGAAACAATTAATTTTCATTTGAGCTTAAGTCGTGGTCCTTCATGATCCTGGGAAAAGAAGACTAATTTGATTCTCTCATTTTACTTAGATTAGTTCAGCCCTCATCACATTAATGTGAAAAACTTCTGTGTCAGGATTGTCTTCTGCTCAATGAGACCGATCCTCCTCCAAAACACACTCATATACACACTGCCAGGATTTTCTAGCATCTGAAAGATTGCAAAAAAAATATATATATATATATATCCCAGGTAGGATAAAAATGAGTAAGAGTTTGCTTAAATACGCTCTCATTTATGACTCTCCCCACAGAGATTTGTGAGGTAAGGTGCTTGTTCTCTGTCTGGGTGGGTGTCTATTCAAAGGGGTTGGTAGTGAAAAGTTGACAGCAGATAAGCTAGACTTTAGTACAAATGTTCCAAACAAATGTTGAGGGGTGATGCTCAGAAATCCTGATTCTAGGAGAGTAGTAGCAACAATTTTGTTTAGATCAAATCTGAGACCAAGTCTCAGGAAAGAAAAGCATCCTTTAAAAGCACCCTAAAAACAGTACAACATGTACCACTGAGTGCTGTGTTCTATCCATGTTCTGTCCCAAACTCCTAACTCATATTATCAGATATAGAAAAGCGTTCTAAGTAATGAAAAGGCTAACGATGAAAACTTACATAAATGAAGTTATTTTTATTGTTATTTTTAAAATACTAGTATTAGCCAAACTTAAATAACCTAAAAATTTTCTGAGTAATTATTCTAATTTAAGTAAAAGTAGTTAGTAATTCTTCTAACATGTAAAGTGGTACCTCAAAGTATGTGAATGTGTTTGAAAATGGTTTGTTCTCCTTCTCTGTTTTATTAGCCCTGGAGCCCTATTTCATTAATTCCTTCAATTAAAAAAATAACGTAAAGCCAACCTCTTACTAGATAGTATAGGCAGAGAGATTTAAAATGACCCCTCTAAAGGATCATACCTCAAGATCATACAAAACATATATGAAAGACCCACCACTAATATCATCCTCAATGGGGAAAAACTGGGAACTTTCCCCCTAAGGTCAGGAACATGACAGGGATGTCCACTCTCAGCACTGTTATTCAACATGATATTGAAAGTCCTAGCCTCAGCAATCAGACAACACAAAGAAGTAAAAGGTATCCAAATCAGCAAAGAGGAAGTGAAACTTTCACTGCTTGAAGACATGATACTCTATATGGAAAACCCAAGAGAGTCCACCAAAAAACTGCTAGAACTGATCCATAAATTCAGCAAAGTTGCAGAATATAAAATCAAAGCACAGAAATTGGTTGCATTTCTATAATGAAGCAGCAGAAAGAGAAATCAAGGAATTGTTACCATTTACGATTGCACCAAAAACTATAAAATACCCAGGAATAAACCTAGCCAAAGAAGTGAAAATCTATACATTGAAAACTACACAAAAGCTCATGAAAGAAATTGAAAAAGACACACAAGAAAATGGAAAAATATTCGATGCTCATGGATTGGAAGAACAAATACTGTTAAAATGTTGATACTACCCAAAGCAATCTACATATTCAATGCAATCCCTATCTAAATAACACTAGCATTCTTCACAGAGCTAGAACAAACACTCCTAAAATTTGTATAGAACCATAAAAGACCCCGAATAGCCAAAGAAATGTTAAAGAAGAAAGCCAAAGCTGGAGGCATCACAATTCAGGACTTCAAGATGTATTACAAAGTGGTAATCATCAAGACAGTACAGTACTGGCACAAAAACAGATACTCAGATCAATGGAACAGAATACAGAACCCAGAAATAGACCCACAAACGTATGGCCAACTAATCTGTGACAAAGCCGGAAAAAATATCCAATGGAATAAAGACAGTCTCTTCAGCAAATGGTGCTGGGAAAACTGGACCGTGGCATGCAAATGAATGAACCTGGACCAATTTCTTACACCATACACAAAAATAAACTCAAAATGGATGAAAGACCTAAATGTAAGAGAGGAAACCATCAAAATCCTAGAGGAGAAAACAGGCAAAAACCTCTTTGACCTCGGCCACAGCAACTTCTTACTCAACATGTCTCTGGAGGCAAGGGAAATAAAAGGAACTATTGGGACCTCATCAAGAAAAAAAGCTTCTGCACAGCAAAGGAAACAATGAGCAAAACTAAAAGACAACTGACAGAATGGGAGAAGATATTTCCAAATGACATATCAGATAAAGGGTTAGCATCCAAAATCTATAAAGAAGTTATCAAACTCAACACCCAAAAAACAAATAATCCAGTGAAGAAATGGGCAAAAGACATGAATAGACACTTCTCCAAAGAAGACATCCAGATGGCCACCCGACACATGAAAAAATGCTCAACATCACTCATCATCAGGGAAATAAAAATCAAAACCACAATGAGATACCACCTCACACCTGTCAGAATGGCTAACATTAACAACTCAGGCAATGACAGATGTTGGCCAGGATGTGGAGAAAGAGGAACCCTTTTGCACTGCTGGTGGGAATGCAAAAGTGGTGCATCCACTCTGGAAAACAGTGTGGAGGTTCCTCAAAAAATTAAAAATAGAACTACCCTACTATCCAGCAATTGCACTACTAGGCATTTATCCAAGGGATACAGATGTGCTGTTTTGAAGGGACACATGCACCCCCATGTTTATACCAGCACTATCAACAATAGCCAAAGTATGGAAAGAGCCCAAATGTCCATCGAATGATGAATGGATAAAGAAGATGTGCTATGTGTACACAATGGAGTATTACTCTGCAATAAAAAAGAATGAAATCTTGCCATTTACAACAACGTGGATGGAACTAGAATGCATTATGCTAAGCAAAATTAGTCAGAGAAAGACAAATATCATATGACTTTATTCATGTGGAATTTAAGATATAAAATAGATGAACATTAGGGAATGGAAGCAAAAACAATATAAAAAGAGGGAGAGAGACAAAACACAAAAGACTCTTAAATACAGAGAACAAACTGAGGGTTGCTGGAGGGGCCATGGGTGGGGGGATGGGCTAAATGGGCAAAGAGCATTAAGGAGGACACTTGAGATGAGCACTGGGTGTTATATCTAGGGAATGAATCACTGGATTGTACTCCTGAAATCATTATTGCACTATACACTAACTAAGTTGGATATAAATCAAAAAGTAAATACATACATACATACATACATACATACATACATACATAAAATGATCCCTCTAGACTTTTCTTTTGTATTCCTAGTTAGTTCATGGTAATTTAAAATCCTTCAAAGCCTGATTGTCACACATTTAAAATAAGAATTATCTGAATGTATGAGGTTGGTTACACGTTCAAAATAGAACAGTAGAGTCTGAGTCATGGAGTGAAAGTAAGCACAAATCAAGATTTTGGCCCTTTGGCTTTAATCCTTAAGCCTATTCCACTTTTGTACATCAACATTTTAAAAACCCATCAACCAACCTACAAGTATCTGAGATAGTCCTACAATGTTATGCATTCATGCATTTATTCAGTAAATATTTGTAAAACACCTACTATAATCTTGATACTAGTTAGACAATGGGATTTTAAAAGGGAATACGTGTTTAAAGTGTGTGTGTGTGTAGAATGGCAGGGTAAGTGTGACAAGTACATGTCCAGATGCATTTCAGGGACTCAACAAAGGTAGCTACAATTCTCTGAATTAACTATGTCAAGGTGTCCTTAAAAACCACCTATGACACAAATGAGGTTGTATATTCTCAGTGATGCTCACTCCTTCATCTCTCATTTACCACTCACCCAACTGGGGAGGAGTGTGGGGGACAAGTGATATAGAATAACGATTTTTTTATTTATATTGACTCATTAACGAGACAAGAGAACAAGGGCAAGAACAGCAAGGCCCAGCCCTTCTAAATAACATTATGGGAGTTGGCTTTCCACTTGGCCTACCCTAAGTGAACTGTTCATGGGTAAATTCTGAGACCTGATCTCTCCTCAACCTTAATCTCTGAAAAGCAATCAGTCCTGTTTCTACATGAGACACTGGACTGGAGAATAAAATACCAGCACATCTTTGGCAGGGAATCAGGAATTAGGAAAAACCCTAAGAGTCCAAGATCATGCCAACAGGTCAAATGATAGATACTACACAGCAAAAACTACTGCCAGGGGATGGCATGTCTGTAGGTGAAAATGGCTTTTGAGAAGGACTGAATCCTTTGCAACTGTTAGGAAAACCTCTAGATAATCAGCATGTGCTTATGCCCCAAAGGCAAAGCATACCACTGATGAACTAAAATATAACTACTTGCAACATCATTAATAGTTTCTACTATAGGCTTTTATAATTCAGGAATTCTCTGGAGTAGATGAAATTTAAGAGAAACATTTCCAAAATGAAAATGAGTTTATGGTAAACATTTTGTTAACCAGTGAGAGGAAATGTCTGTTAAAAATAAATGGTCTAGGGGCGCCTGGGTGGCGCAGTCGGTTAAGTGTCCGACTTCAGCCAGGTCACGATCTCGCGGTCCGGGAGTTCGAGCCCCCGCGTCGGGCTCTGGGCTGGTGGCTCGGAGCCTGGAGCCTGTTTCCGATTCTGTGTCTCCCTCTCTCTCTGCCCCTCCCCCGTTCATGCTCTGTCTCTCTCTGTCCCAAAAATAAATAAAAACGTTGAAAAAAAAATTAAAAAAAAAATAAATGGTCTAGGTTACCTTTTTTCATGGTAATCAGTTTCATAAATTGATATTAATGTAATTTTTAACTTTAAATTATAAAATCATCTGTCATGTAGAGAGTATCATTAGGAGATAATATGATGCACAGACTGTTAATTGGCTTCCATAGCTACTTAGGCTGCAAATAAATGCCACTTTTTTTTAAGTTAGAAAAATAATCCTATCCAGCTTGTTCTCAATACATTTTTCCAGGTGTTAAAGACATGGACGATTGGGGAATCTCTCTTTGCAAAAGGAAAGCACACAAACATTCAGAGTTGGTTAAAAAATAATCAGTGCCAATTTGTCATTTCTACAATGTCAGAGAACATGTAAATGAATACAATGAGCTGGAAGGAAAAGGAAATACACTTTGACTGGGCTGCAAACATAAATTTTAATGTACTCATCAACAAAGTGGGTGAGTGAGGACCCAAAATATAAAGCCTGTAAAGCCAAGTTTCAGAAAGGAAATCTGGTTTTGAAGTAATGAAATACAAGGGGTCTTGCCATATGCTGTTGACCTATGGATAGCTTGAGGTAGAGGTAATAAGTACTCTTGACTCCATGGTGTTAGTATAAACAATCCCCTGGGCTCAAGTATCAGCCATTTAAATAAATTCAGGAGACAGAGGAAGTGATGTTTATAGGCTAGAAGTCTGGGCTCCTTTTTAAACAACTTTGGGCATACAAATCACAAAATGGAAAGCTGATATAATGGGAAGAAAACAAGAGAAAGTGCCACACGGTAAATTTGAGGGTTGTAGTTAGAAGTCTTGAAATCTAGTTCTGAGAAAGAAAAAAAATCTATCAATTTGAGACCAAACTGAGTAAGTCTTACCTCAAAAATTTGTAGTGTATTATTGTTTACCTGAGGTTGAAAAAATCTAGTTTTTATAAGACACTTTTAATTTTCAACGTTATAGTCAATTTTCATTTATCTGTGTTAATAGGAAGTTATGATGTAAGTTTGCCTTGAGGCAAATTTTTAAAACAATTTAGCTTTTAAATATTAAAATTATTACATGTATTTATATTTATTATATTTTGCTAAATCCAGTATAAAAATTACTGAAAGTTTAAAAGAAGAATGTGTAAATATCCTCAGCACCAAGACTGACCTGGACTAGAAGTCAAACATGTTGTTGATAATTTCACAAGCGAATAAACACTGAGACTCAGATGCATATCATTAAGTGAAAGAAACCAATGTGAAAAGGCTACATTGTGTATGATTCCACCTATATGGCATTCTGGAAGTGGCAAAAGTATGGAGACACTAAAAAGATCAGTGGTTTACCAGGGAGTGTGGTCAGTGTGATCAGAGATGAATAGGCAGAGCAGACAATTTTTAGGATTTTTACATCTGTATTATTATAATGACAGATATTTTTCATTATGCATGTCTCTAAATCCATAGGATATATAACACCCATAATGAATCCTAAGGTAAACTATGAATTTGAATGATTATTATGTGTCAATGTAAGTTCATCCTTGGTTAAAAAGAAAAAATGTTACCATTCTGGTGAATAATGTTGATAATGGAAGAGGTTAAGCATGTGTGGGTGCTGAGAATATATGAGAAATCTTTCTACCTTCCTCTCAATTTTGTTGTAAACTTAAAACTTCCTAAAAAAAAAAAAAAGGTTTCTAAATAAATAAATAAATGCAAAGGAGATGGATGCAAAGAAGCAAGAAGTAGATTTCTGTATGAGCTAATTAGTGAGTTTGTTTCAGTCCAGGCCAGAAGAAACATTCTAGATTTTCAGGGAAAATAAAAACACATGCAGTCATACATATTAAGAATGAGGGTTCAAAGCTCTTCTGGCCTCATCAATGATCCAGTATGGTGTCTGTGATTTTGGCTCCATTCTTGCCTTCGGTACAACGCAAACCGTTGTCATTGCCTTCTATATTCTTTTTCTTAAGTTTATTTATTTGAGAGAGAAAGAAAGAGTGTGCAAGCAAGGGAGGGACAGAAAGGGGATGGGGGGGCAGAGACAGAGAAAGAGAGAGAGAGAGAGAGAGAGAGAGAGAGAGAGAGAGAGAGAATATCCCAAGCAGGCTCTGTGCTGATAGCACAGAGAAGAGCTCAAATGGAGCTCAATCTCACAAACCATGAGATTATGACCTGAGCTGAAATCAAGAGTCAGACGCTTAACTGACTGAGCCATCCAGGCCCCCTGCCCTCTAAATTCTAATTAGAGGTCTAAGTTCTTTTCAGAAGCAGGCTCTGAAATATAGTCTTAGCCCTATGTGAAAAGTATACTTAAATTGACTAAATGATCTGCACAACTTGAGATCTGAGACCTGAGGGAATTAATTACTCTGTGTCCAATCAAATTTGGTCTCCTCAACTCCCTTTCAGAGGCCTGTTTCCTCAATGCCCTTGTTTCCCATCAGTTCAAGTTCAACACCACCACATCCTTCCACCACAACCAGCTCACCTCCAGAGACTCTCCTATTTTCATAAAGAGTGCTATCATTCTCCTTAAGTCTGCCCACCCCTAACTAGCACGCACACACACACACACACACACACACACACACACACACCAACAAATATCCTACCAAGTTCTATTTATACTGCTTTTGTTGTATCTCTTATATTTGCTCCTTATATTGTTCCCAATGTCATCATTCTATTGTCAACAGCCACATAATTTGTCTCCCTGTCTCTAGTTTCTCCAGCCCTGTTCTGAGATTCTCTTAGCAAATCATTCTTCAAATATGCCCAGCTCATGATCTGATACTTCAGTAGTTCTCCAGTGCCTAGAGACAAAACTTCTAAACTTCTAATTAGGCTTTTCCACTCAATTCTCTATTGTTACCTCTTTTTACCCAATTCTAGTTTAGACTACTGCCACTGTCTTACCCAAGCACAATTTGTGTTTTCTCTCCTCGGTATGGTGGCTTCAGCTACAACTATCTCTGCTTGAAATGCATCTGTCAGTGTCTCTACTTTGTGAAATCCAGGCCATCTTTTAAGTCTCTATTCTAGTATCTCCTTACTCCATGAAGTTCTTCTGGCCACCCAGGCTGGTCTCCTTTCTCAAGATTCACTTAGTATTTTATCTGTATCTTTTCTACGGGACTTATCACATACCTCCCTAAATCATGTTTGTTTGTGAATGTACTTTATCACCCCTTCTCTTTAACCAGGTTGTGAGATTAGATCCTGTCTGATTCATTCACCTTGAAAGCCCCCCACAGTGTTTTACACACAGTAGAAACACAGTAAATATTTGTTGGGCAAAGAGCAAGAAGCTCAATGGAAAGCCTAGAGTTTGGAGACCTTTTAGAAATTTCCCATTCCATTTGGGTCACCAAATGTTTGACCCCCTACTCATGAGATTTTAAAGAATAATATCATGAAATTCTAGGTTACTTTTATTATTGTTCTTTTGAAATATAAATAACACAATAATAGAGGTATTTGAACTTCTATGATAAAAAAGTAAATGAAAGGGAATGAATCTGGTAGATGTGATTAAAGCAACTTTTTAAAAGTGTGATACATAATCAAAATTCACTGTGTGATTAATCCACCAAAATAAAAAAAATTTAGGTCTTTTTTTCACACTTTAAACTGAATCTTAAATAGGACAAAGAATTTCATGATGAGATTTGTGCATATAATTAAATCTGAATACCTGAAACTCCTTGTTAAATGGGTCATAATCTGAGAAACTATGCTGTTAATTAAGTTTAAGCTGCATATCTCTTCAGCCATACAAACGCTATTTTTATATAATATAAATTTATGGACAGGTTTTCATAACTTATAGTTTTAAAGATGTTCTCTTCTGGGTTCAAATAAAACATGAATTACTTTAGCAGATTATTAACTGTGCTGCCTTTAGAATGACATAATCAAGTTTTCAGCTAATCAGCTTGTGGCTCCTGTTCTTTTTTGGAAATTAGAATAGAAAGATTTGAAAATATGTATTTGTTCTTACAATGCTGTTATTTATGTCAGCATTTTTTATTTTCAAATCCTCTGTGAAAAAGCAATCCAGTTTGAACCACTTATAAAGAAAAATGTACCCTATGGGATGCCTGGCTGGCTCATTTGGTTAAGTGTCCAATGGGTTCAGGTAATGATCATGAGGTTTGTGGGTTTGGGACCCACGTTGGGCTCTGTGCTGACAGCTCAGAGCCTGGAGCTTGCTTTGGATTCTGTGTCTCCCTCTCTTTTTTGCCCCTCCCCCACTTGTGCTCTGTCTCTCTCTCTCTCTCTCTCTCTCTCAAAGTAAACATTAAAAAAAAAGAAAAGAATATCTCCTTTAAAAAATGTATCTTAAAAATAAAATCACTGCCTAGCATGTTTTGAAGGCGTGATCAAGGGCCAGGGGGAGGTTAACTTAAGTGTCAAACTGTGATTTAGTTGTCAGCCTAACAAATCCATCTTGCATGTGGGGAAAAACAAGCTGAATGAAGTTTACCAACCTCTATCTCTGATTATCTCACATGGTAGTTGCCTTCTGCTTCCATGCTCCTAATCTTAGATAAATGGCTCAAGAGAGAATGCTGCTTCAATCTGTAGGAATATATTCCAAACTGGAGTGTGTGTGTGTGTATTTGTGTATATGTGTGTGTGTGTGTGTGTGTGTGTGTGTGTGTGTGTGTGTGTGTCTACGTGTCTGTGTATGCATGTGTGCTGTGGCAAAAGTTCTACAAGGAATAAATGACTATTTTTGAGGAATTTTTTTCCAACTCACAGAAAAATGGAATGCCTAAAAATGGAATGACTTCCATCATGGTTCCACCACTTCTTAGTCGTGTGATACTCAACAAGTCCCCTGATGTCTACAGAACTATAAGGGTAAGAATAGTTCTTCCCCCTACAGGCTGTAATAAGGGTTATGAAAAAACAGAAGACATACGTATAGCACAAACTTTGAACCATAGTTGTACTTGATATTGCTGATATATTAATTGTGATTGTGTTGTTACCGTGTGTGTTGTTATTGCTGTGGTATGACCCACCTTCTTTATCTTATTGAAGATTAAGCAGTCTAAGAAGTGTCAAGTAGCTATACCTTAATGACCAAGAGTATCTGTCCTGATGCCACCCCACCTAAGTTTGAATCCCAACCCTCTGCTTAATAGCTGTGTAGTCGTGATCAACTTAATTAGTATCATTGCTTCAATTTCCTAATTTGTAAAATAGGGAGAAGAGTAGTCACCACGTCACAGTGTTGTTGGCAGACAAAATGAGTTAATCCATAAAAAGCAATCTGAATAGCATAAGGGCTCAATAAACACTAGTTACTGTTAATACAATAAAATCATTATTACTACTACTACCACTATTGTTATTATTAACAGACCTAAACTGTATGTTAGAATACTGGTTAGAATACTGGTTAACATATAAGTGCTCAATAAACATTAGCTATCTAAAGGCGACCAGGAGGGAAAAGGGTAATTTTGACTGCAGCAAAACAGCATGGTAACAATAATCTAAACTAACATTTACGCGCTGGTACTTGAAAAAAAAATCAGGCCTTTGACTATGTGCTCTAGAAAGAAGGAAAATTTCAACTCTTTCCTGTGCTCCAAAGTTTGCTGAGTCAACTGTATTTCCTCACCTGCAGGGGTTCCTGTCTTGCAGCAAGCTGATATACCCAGGCGGCCAGCCTAAGCCAGTTCTCACCTAATACTCAAGGCTGTGTTCGAATCCTCTTGTGAGGCAAGCGGACTTCTGGAGCTCCTCCTGATAAGAAACTGCTGTACTGAGATTAGGAGTTTCAGGAAATGGAAATGAGAGATACTATACCAAAGAACGGATCAAAATGAGACCATGTTGCTGGTTGTGGGCTTTGTCAGCATGGCTGGAAGTCTGCTTTTCAGTCCATGTAGACTATGAGGAACATCATGTATGCATTTGCAAGGTGGAGAGGAAAAAGGAAAAAGATCATTACTGGGAATTTTGTTTCTCTTCTATTTCCCTCTTTTCAAATGTGACTTACCTACTATGTGAATTGGGAGAGGAATTTAATCGCCTGGAAATGCACTGGGTGTGTAAATTCGATGAATACTCAAAAGAGCTTCAATATTGTTTGCCACATCTTTCATTCAGACATGACCCCATTTAAAGAAAAATTACTAATGCTAGTTAGGAAGGAACTTCTAATATAGGCAATAAGGAATCATAAAGATTACTTGGGCATGGATGTACTTTTGCATTCCCCTTAAAATGTTACAGCAAATCCTGAGACTATTCTGGTCTGCACAAGATGGCATAGACTTGTTTCTACCTGTTGCTCCCTGCTAAATACAGATATAAACCCTGAAAGTAGTATAAGAGGCAACTGAAGGAGGGCTTGGAAAGGTAAAAAGAGAAAGAAAGACTGGTAAGGGATCTAATCACTGAAGGAACAGCAAAACAGCAGGAAGTCTCTTAGGTATATCTGCCCCACTCACTGACCCAATAGAAGAATGTAAGCAAGGCCCAGTGTTTCCTGACCTCCAATCTAGCAACAGAAAGTAGTCCAAGGAGGCTCATAACTTCACCAGATTGAACAAGAATCCCTCTAAGAAAATGATGTGAGTTCAGCACCACTGATAAGAGGAGTAATAGAGAGCCCTCATAACAAGGGCCTGATCCTCCACAGGCCTGGAGAGTTTATTCCCTTACAGAGAAACACAAAGTGAACAAATGGCACCAGCAAAGGTATGCCACCTCAAATACACCTGGCCTGGGAAGCCTCTTTGTATCAAGACTCCTTCATCCATCTGGAGACATTGAAAGGTCAGGTACACAGGAAGGATTGTGGAATTCTAGCACAAGTGGTCTAAGTGGACAATGTCTTTTTCCCATGGGTCTGACACTCCCCTGCCCCAGTGAGAGACAATAAGGTAACTGGACAGCATCAGCAAGGAGGATCTCACAAGAGCCTGGCCAGGAAACTGCTTTGTCCCCACAGGCTTAACTCTCTTCCCCCAACTAAAGGCACCAAATATCCTAGCCTGGAGATAACCCTTTCACCACCTTAGATGACACCAGAAGGACCAACGGGAGCCCCAGAAACACCAGACTAACCAAGCAGAACAAAATAGCATTGCAAAAGTTCTAAAAATTAAATTATTATTACAACCACAGCTCATAAATTAGGTCAGCTCCTATGTGCCAAGCCTAAACATAGTGACTGCCTACTAAAATAAAAGATGTATGTAAGACCCAGATTCTCCAATTGTAATAGCCAAAATGTTCAGAACACAATGAAAATTTTATCTCTCATATCAAGAAACAGATAAATCACAACTTCAATGAGAAAAGATAACCAACTGATGCCAATACTGAGATGAATCGCATGCTGGAATTATCTGAAAAGCCATCCTAAAAATGCCTCAACAAGCACTTGAAAATTCTCTTAAAACAAATGAAAAAAATAGAAAATGTCAGCAAAGAGAAAAGAGTTGCTTTAAAAAAATGAAAAATAAACCAAACAAAACTTAACAAACTGTAAAACACAGGAACTGAAAAGTTTTAAAAACTTGCTGGATTGGTTCAATAGGAAAGTCAAGATGAAAGAGGATAGAATCAGGGATCTCCAGGGCTTGAGGACAGATAAAAAAAAAAAATTACCCAATTCAAACAAAAGAGAAAAAAAATATATAAAAAAACAGACAAAACTCCAGAGTATCAGGGACCTGTAGGATAACAAGAAAGCCAATATTTGTATCATCAGAGCTATAGAATGAAAAGAGGGAAAAAAAGTGGGGTTAAAGGGGGATTTGAAGAAATAATGTCTGAAAATTTCTAAATTTGGTTAAAGACATAAACTTAGGTTTAAAAAGGTGAATGACACAAAAAACATAAATCCAAAGAAATCCAAAAACACAGCATAGTCTAATTTGAGAAAATTAATAGAAAGTGAAAAATCTTGAAAGCAGCTAGAGAGAAACAATGCATTTTGTATAGGAAACGCCAATGTGAATGACAGCATATTTCTCATATGAAATCATGGAGTCCAGGAGGAAGTGATAAACACTTTTCAAGTACTGAAAGGAAAGAATTATTAACCACAAATTCTATATCCAATGAAACTTTTCCTAAGAAAGAGACTATAAAAACACCCTCACAGGTGAATGAAAACTAAAAGAATTTGTCACTAGAAGCCAAAGATTAGGTAGTAGAGTTCTTCAAGAAGAAAGGCAGTGATAAAAGAAGGAATTTGGAAGATGAGGAAGGAAGAAATTACAACAGAAAGAACAGAAGCATGGGCACATAATACACTTATTTTTCTGCTTATAAGTTTCACAAAACATATTTTATGACTGAGTTAAAATTTGTCATACTATGTGATACTCAAGACAACAATATTTAAAATAGAGATGGTAAAAGAAATTAAATGCAAGAAAAATTTCCATACTTCACTCAAAGTGGTTAAATGTTGATACCAGTAGACAGTGATAGGTCATACATGTATATTGTATTTCCCAGAGCAACCGTGAAGAAAACTACACAAAGAGATATACTCAATCTCAAAAATGCCATAAATAAATAAAAACGGAATGCTAAAAAATAAGTAATCCACAGGAAGGCAATAGTTGAGAGGCAGAAAAACAAGAAACAGAAGAAACGAACAGAACTCAACAGAAACAAATCATAAAATGGCAGGTTTAAGCCTTAACATATCAATGATTACCTGAAATACAGTCTAAAACCAATTAAAAGGCAGAGATTAGCAGACTGGATTTAAAAAATCATAATCAATTATATACTGTCTACAAGAAACTCACTTCAAAAATGATGACATAGAGGGGTGCCTGGGTGGCTCAGTTGGGTAAGCGTCTGACTTCGGCTCAGATCATGATCTTGCAGTTCACTGAGTTCAAGCCACAGGTCAGGCTCTGTGCTAACAGCTCAGAGGCTGGAGCCTACTTCGGATTCCTGTCTCCCTCTCTCTTTGCCCCTCCTCTACTTGTGCTCACTCTCTCTCTCTCTCTCTCTCAAAAAATAAACAAACATTAAAAAAGATTTAAAAAAAATTTTTTTTCAACGTTTTTTATTTATTTTTGGGACAGAGAGAGACAGAGCATGAACGGGGGAGGGGCAGAGAGAGAGGGAGACACAGAATCGGAAACAGGCTCCAGGCTCCCAGCCATCAGCCCAGAGCCTGACGCGGGGCTCGAACTCCCGGACCGCGAGATCGTGACCTGGCTGAAGTCGGACGCTTAACCGACTGCGCCACCCAGGCGCCCCAAAGATTTTTTTTTAAATGATGACATAGGTATATTGAAAGTAAAAGGATGGAAAAAATATACCATAATATTTTTTGAAGTAGGAGTGGTTATATTAATGTCACCTAAATTATAATAACAGATAAATTATACTCTAGTTTAGGGCAGAGAAAATAACTAATTAATAAAATAATTAATAAGTGACTTCAGCAAGATCACTGGATACAGGATCAATGCATAAAAATTAATATTTCTATATAGTAGCAATAAATACATGGAAGCAGGAATTAAAAACGCAATACCATTTGCAGTCACTTCAAAGAAAATCAAATGCTTCGGTATAAAGTTATCAAAACATACATAGGACTTAGTATGCTGATAAAAGAAAGAAAAGAGAATTTCGGGACACCTGGGTGGCTCAGTTGGTTAAGCAAATGACTCTTGACCTCAGCTCAGGGTTATGAGTTTAGACCCTGAATTGGACTCTGCATTGGGGTTAAGCCTACTTAAAAAAGAAAGAAAGAAAGAAAGAAAGAAAGAAAGAAAGAAAGAAAGAAAGAAA
>NW_024412427.1:19731964-19734091 GCF_014898765.1 Herpailurus yagouaroundi | reverse complement strand
AAAGAAAGAAAGAAAGAAAGAAAGAAAGAAAGAAAGAAAGAAAGAAATTTAAATAAATGTTCATAGATTTGATGACTTGACATAGTGAAGATGTCAATTCACCTCATCTGTAGGTTTAATGAAATTCTTCCAGTAAGATTTTTTATAGACATAGCAAGATTATTCTAAAATTTATATAAAATGACACAGATCCTATCATAGCTAAGACAACCTTAACAAAGGAGAGTAAAGTAAAAGGAAAAACTACACCCAATGTTTAGGCTTATTCTATAGCCACAGTAATCAAGACAATGTGATACTGGCAGAGGGATAGACACACAGATCAATAAAACAAAATAGAGAATTCAGAAACAGACTCACACAAATAAGTCCCACTAAATTTTGACAAAGTACAAAAACAATTTGTAAGATTGTGTTTATGACAAATGGTGATGGAGCAACTAGACATCCGTAGGCAATAAATGAACCTCAATCTAAACTTTAGGACTTACACAAAAATTTACTAAAAATAAATCATGGACTTAAATGTAAAACATACACCTATAAAAACTTTCATAAAAGGACTTAGAAGAAAATCTTCAGAATCTAGGACTAGGCAAAAAATACTTAGATGACACCAAAAGCACAACCCATGAAAGAAACTGGACCTCATCAAAATTAAACACTTTTGCTCTGCAAACAGACTGGCTCCAGACTAGGAGAGAATATTTGCAAACTATGAAGCCAACAAATGGCCAGTATCTAGAATATATGACAAAGTTTGAAAACTCAGCAGTAAAAGCAAACAACTAAGAAACCATGAACAACATTAAGGATCCTATAGTAATGGAACTGTTCTGTATCTTGGCTGCAGAGGTATCACTTTACATGTGATAAAACTGGATAGACCTTGACACACACACACACATGTGCTCAGGCACACTCACACATAATTTATTACACATCATCATCAGGAAATTTAGGAAATCTGAGTAAGTTCAGTGGATTGCATCAATGTCAATATCCTGATAGTGATGTTGTATGATATGTGATGTTACAATTATATAAGGAACCCATACACCTCAGTAACAACAAAAAAATCTTAATTTAAAATGGGCAGAGGACTTGAACACTTTTCCAAAGACAACATACAACATACAAATGGCCAACAAATACATAAAAAGATACTCAGTATCACTAATCATCAGGGAAATGCAAATCAAAATCACAATGACGTATCACCTCACACCTCTCAGAGTGGCTATTACCAAAAAGACAAGAAATAACAAGTGTTGGTGAAGATGTAGAGAAAAGAAAACTCTTGTGCACTGTTGGTGGGAATGTAAATTGGTACAGCCACTAGAGAAAACAGTATGGAAGTTCCTCAGCAAATTAAAAATAGAAGTACTGAGGGGCTCCTGGGTGGCTCAGTTGGTTGAGCATCCAACTTCAGCTCAAGTTATGATCTCATAGTTCGTGAGTTTGAGCCCTGCATCGGGCTCTGTGCTGATGAGCCTGCTTCGGATTCTGTGCCTCCTTCTCTCTCTCCGCCCTTCCCACCCCCTCAAAAATACATAAAACATTAAAAAAATTTACATTAGAAGTATCATATGAGCCTGCAAACCCACCTCGTGCCTCCTCCCATGGGCTGCTGGATGGAATGCCTGCTCTTGCCATTAGTCCTAAGTATTCTTAGAAACATGTTTGTGTGAACTGAGTTAAGGTTTATGGGGGAAGAAGAATAGATTACCTGGTTACCACATCAGCATGGGTAAGTGTATCTAATTAATCTTTGATGGACACATTGTCACCAGGAGGATCAGGACACTGAAAAATTAAAGCTAAGTAAATGTTTAATTTGAAGAAAGATAAAGAAGCTTGATGAGCTCCCAGATTCTGACCAGATTTTGCTGGGTGGCAGCAGGATAAAGTTTTACCTAGTGTTCTCCAAATTGAAGCCAGAGATTCTGAGCACAAACATGCTACAAAAGGACTCTCTACCCATGCAAGGCCTTCAACTGGCTTTGAACTGAAGCCAAACAATGTTAGTAAAGGTACTAAACTGAGAGGATTCCATACAGACAACTTTGGTGTCAATTCGTGTGTGTGTGTGTGTGTGTGTGTGTGTGTGTGTGTGTGTGTGTGTGT